>NW_026610719.1:0-183251 GCF_029499605.1 Hyla sarda
TAATGAATGTATGATTGCTGTACAGTGTATGTATAATGGATGTATGATTGCTGTACAGTCACTGTGTATGTATAATGAATGTATGCTTGCTGTACAGTGTATGTATAATGGATGTATGATTGCTGTACAGTGTATGTATAATGAATGTATGATTGTTGTACAGTGTATGTATAATGGATGTATGATTGCTGTACAGTCACTGTGTATGTATAATGAATGTATGCTTGCTGTACAGTGTATGTATAATGGATGTATGATTGCTGTACAGTCACTGTGTATGTATAATGAATGTATGCTTGCTGTACAGTGTATGTATAATGGATGTATGATTGCTGTACAGTGTATGTATAATGGATGTATGATTGCTGTACAGTGTATGTATAATGGAGGTATGCTTGCTGTACAGTGTATGTATAATGGAGGTATGATTGCTGTACAGTGTATGTATAATGGATGTATAATTGCTGTACAGTGTATGTATAATGGATGTATGATTGTTGTACAGTGTATGTATAATGGATGTATGATTGCTGTACAGTGTATGTATAATGGATGTATGATTGCTGTACAGTGTATGTATAATGGAGGTATGATTGCTGTACAGTGTATGTATAATGGAGGTATGATTGCTGTACAGTGTATGTATAATGAATGTATGCTTGCTGTACAGTGTATGTATAATGGAGATATGCTTGCTGTACAGTGTATGTATAATGGAGGTATGATTGTTGTACAGTGTATGTATAATGGATGTATGATTGCTGTACAGTGTATGTATAATGGATGTATGATTGCTGTACAGTGTATGTATAATGAATGTATGCTTGCTGTACAGTGTATGTATAATGGATGTATGATTGCTGTACAGTCACAGTGTATGTATAATGGAGGTATGCTTGCTGTACAGTGTATGTATAATGTAGGTACGCTTGCTGTACAGTGTATGTATAATGGATTTACGCTTGCTGTACAGTGTATGTATAATGGATATATGATTGCTGTACAGTCACAGTGTATGTATAATGGATGTATGATTGCTGTACAGTCAGTGTATGTATAATGGATGTATAATTGCTGTACAGTGTATGTATAATGGATGTATGATTGCTGTACAGTCACAGTGTATGTATAATGGATGTATGATTGCTGTACAGTGTATGTATAATGGATGTATGATTGCTGTACAGTGTATGTATAATGAATGTATGATTGCTGTACAGTGTATGTATAATGGATGTATGATTGCTGTACAGACACAGTGTATGTATAATGGATGTATGATTGCTGTACAGTGTATGTATAATGAATTTATGATTGCTGTACAGTGTATGTATAATGGAGGTATGCTTGCTGTACAGTGTATGTATAATGGATGTATGATTGCTGTACAGTGTATGTATAATGAATGTATGATTGCTGTACAGTGTATGTATGATAGAGGTATGCTTGCTGTACAGTGTATGTATAATAGAGGTATGCTTGCTGTACAGTGTATGTATAATGGATGTATGATTGCTGTACAGTGTATGTATAATGAATGTATGATTGCTGTACAGTGTATGTATACTGAATGTATGATTGCTGTACAGTGTATGTATAATGGATGTATGATTGCTGTACAGTGTATGTATACTGAATATATGATTGCTGTACAGTGTATGTATAATGGAGGTATGCTTAATGTACAGTGTATGTATAATGGTTGTATGATTGCTGTACAGTGTATGTATAATGAATGTATGATTGCTGTACAGTGTATGTATAATGGAGGTATGATTGCTGTACAGTGTATGTATAATGGAGGTATGATTGCTGTACAGTGTATGTATAATGGAGGTATGATTGCTGTACAGTGTATGTATAATGGATGTATGATTGCTGTACAGTGTATGTATAATGAATGTATGATTGCTGTACAGTGTATGTATAATGGAGGTATGCTTGCTGTACAGTGTATGTATAATGGATGTATGATTGCTGTACAGTGTATGTATACTGAATGTATGATTGCTGTACAGTGTATGTATAATGGAGGTATGATTGCTGTACAGTGTATGTATAATGAATGTATGCTTGCTGTACAGTGTATGTATAATGGAGATATGCTTGCTGTACAGTGTATGTATAATGGAGGTATGATTGTTGTACAGTGTATGTATAATGGATGTATGATTGCTGTACAGTGTATGTATAATGGATGTATGATTGCTGTACAGTGTATGTATAATGAATGTATGCTTGCTGTACAGTGTATGTATAATGGATGTATGATTGCTGTACAGTCACAGTGTATGTATAATGGAGGTATGCTTGCTGTACAGTGTATGTATAATGTAGGTACGCTTGCTGTACGGTGTATGTATAATGGATTTACGCTTGCTGTACAGTGTATGTATAATGGATATATGATTGCTGTACAGTCACAGTGTATGTATAATGGATGTATGATTGCTGTACAGTCAGTGTATGTATAATGGATGTATAATTGCTGTACAGTGTATGTATAATGGATGTATGATTGCTGTACAGTCACAGTGTATGTATAATGGATGTATGATTGCTGTACAGTGTATGTATAATGGATGTATGATTGCTGTACAGTGTATGTATAATGAATGTATGATTGCTGTACAGTGTATGTATAATGGATGTATGATTGCTGTACAGACACAGTGTATGTATAATGGATGTATGATTGCTGTACAGTGTATGTATAATGAATTTATGATTGCTGTACAGTGTATGTATAATGGAGGTATGCTTGCTGTACAGTGTATGTATAATGGATGTATGATTGCTGTACAGTGTATGTATAATGAATGTATGCTTGCTGTACAGTGTATGTATAATGGATGTATGATTGCTGTACAGTGTATGTATAATGAATGTATGATTGCTGTACAGTGTATGTATAATGGATGTATGATTGCTGTACAGTCACTGTGTATGTATAATGAATGTATGCTTGCTGTACAGTGTATGTATAATGGATGTATGATTGCTGTACAGTCACTGTGTATGTATAATGAATGTATGCTTGCTGTACAGTGTATGTATAATGGATGTATGATTGCTGTACAGTGTATGTATAATGGATGTATGATTGCTGTACCGTGTATGTATAATGGATGTATGATTGCTGTACAGTGTATGTATAATGGATGTATGATTGCTGTACAGTGTATGTATAATGGAGGTATGCTTGCTGTACAGTGTATGTATAATGGAGGTATGATTGTTGTACAGTGTATGTATAATGGATGTATGATTGCTGTACAGTGTATGTATAATGGATGTATGATTGCTGTACAGTGTATGTATAATGGATGTATGATTGCTGTACAGTGTATGTATAATGAATGTATGATTGCTGTACAGTGTATGTATAATGGATGTATGATTGCTGTACAGTGTATGTATAATGAATGTATGATTGCTGTACAGTGTATGTATAATGGAGGTATGCTTGCTGTACAGTGTATGTATAATGGATGTATGATTGCTGTACAGTTTATGTATAATGAATGTATGATTGCTGTACAGTGTATGTATAATGGATGTATGATTGCTGTACAGTGTATGTATAATGAATGTATGATTGCTGTACAGTGTATGTATAATGGAGGTATGCTTGCTGTACAGTGTATGTATAATGGATGTATGATTGCTGTACAGTGTATGTATACTGAATATATGATTGCTGTACAGTGTATGTATAATGGAGGTATGATTGCTGTACAGTGTATGTATAATGAATGTATGCTTGCTGTACAGTGTATGTATAATGGAGATATGCTTGCTGTACAGTGTATGTATAATGGAGGTATGATTGTTGTACAGTGTATGTATAATGGATGTATGATTGCTGTACAGTGTATGTATAATGGATGTATGATTGCTGTACAGTGTATGTATAATGAATGTATGCTTGCTGTACAGTGTATGTATAATGGATGTATGATTGCTGTACAGTCACAGTGTATGTATAATGGAGGTATGCTTGCTGTACAGTGTATGTATAATGTAGGTACGCTTGCTGTACAGTGTATGTATAATGGATTTACGCTTGCTGTACAGTGTATGTATAATGGATATATGATTGCTGTACAGTCACAGTGTATGTATAATGGATGTATGATTGCTGTACAGTCAGTGTATGTATAATGGATGTATAATTGCTGTACAGTGTATGTATAATGGATGTATGATTGCTGTACAGTCACAGTGTATGTATAATGGATGTATGATTGCTGTACAGTGTATGTATAATGGATGTATGATTGCTGTACAGTGTATGTATAATGAATGTATGATTGCTGTACAGTGTATGTATAATGGATGTATGATTGCTGTACAGACACAGTGTATGTATAATGGATGTATGATTGCTGTACAGTGTATGTATAATGAATTTATGATTGCTGTACAGTGTATGTATAATGGAGGTATGCTTGCTGTACAGTGTATGTATAATGGATGTATGATTGCTGTACAGTGTATGTATAATGAATGTATGCTTGCTGTACAGTGTATGTATAATGGATGTATGATTGCTGTACAGTGTATGTATAATGAATGTATGATTGCTGTACAGTGTATATATAATGGATGTATGATTGCTGTACAGTCACTGTGTATGTATAATGAATGTATGCTTGCTGTACAGTGTATGTATAATGGATGTATGATTGCTGTACAGTCACTGTGTATGTATAATGAATGTATGCTTGCTGTACAGTGTATGTATAATGGATGTATGATTGCTGTACAGTGTATGTATAATGGATGTATGATTGCTGTACCGTGTATGTATAATGGATGTATGATTGCTGTACAGTGTATGTATAATGGATGTATGATTGCTGTACAGTGTATGTATAATGGAGGTATGCTTGCTGTACAGTGTATGTATAATGGAGGTATGATTGTTGTACAGTGTATGTATAATGGATGTATGATTGCTGTACAGTGTATGTATAATGGATGTATGATTGCTGTACAGTGTATGTATAATGGATGTATGATTGCTGTACAGTGTATGTATAATGAATGTATGATTGCTGTACAGTGTATGTATAATGGATGTATGATTGCTGTACAGTGTATGTATAATGAATGTATGATTGCTGTACAGTGTATGTATAATGGAGGTATGCTTGCTGTACAGTGTATGTATAATGGATGTATGATTGCTGTACAGTTTATGTATAATGAATGTATGATTGCTGTACAGTGTATGTATAATGGATGTATGATTGCTGTACAGTGTATGTATAATGAATGTATGATTGCTGTACAGTGTATGTATAATGGAGGTATGCTTGCTGTACAGTGTATGTATAATGGATGTATGATTGCTGTACAGTGTTTGTATACTGAATGTATGATTGCTGTACAGTGTATGTATAATGGAGGTATGATTGCTGTACAGTGTATGTATAATGAATGTATGCTTGCTGTACAGTGTATGTATAATGGAGATATGCTTGCTGTACAGTGTATGTATAATGTAGGTATGATTGTTGTACAGTGTATGTATAATGGATGTATGATTGCTGTACAGTGTATGTATAATGGATGTATGATTGCTGTACAGTGTATGTATAATGAATGTATGCTTGCTGTACAGTGTATGTATAATGGATGTATGATTGCTGTACAGTCACAGTGTATGTATAATGGAGGTATGCTTGCTGTACAGTGTATGTATAATGTAGGTACGCTTGCTGTACAGTGTATATATAATGGATTTACGCTTGCTGTACAGTGTATGTATAATGGATATATGATTGCTGTACAGTCACAGTGTATGTATAATGGATGTATGATTGCTGTACAGTCAGTGTATGTATAATGGATGTATAATTGCTGTACAGTGTATGTATAATGGATGTATGATTGCTGTACAGTCACAGTGTATGTATAATGGATGTATGATTGCTGTACAGTGTATGTATAATGGATGTATGATTGCTGTACAGTGTATGTATAATGAATGTATGATTGCTGTACAGTGTATGTATAATGGATGTATGATTGCTGTACAGACACAGTGTATGTATAATGGATGTATGATTGCTGTACAGTGTATGTATAATGAATTTATGATTGCTGTACAGTGTATGTATAATGGAGGTATGCTTGCTGTACAGTGTATGTATAATGGATGTATGATTGCTGTACAGTGTATGTATAATGAATGTATGATTGCTGTACAGTGTATGTATAATAGAGGTATGCTTGCTGTACAGTGTATGTATAATAGAGGTATGCTTGCTGTACAGTGTATGTATAATGGATGTATGATTGCTGTACAGTGTATGTATAATGAATGTATGATTGCTGTACAGTGTATGTATACTGAATGTATGATTGCTGTACAGTGTATGTATAATGGATGTATGATTGCTGTACAGTGTATGTATACTGAATATATGATTGCTGTACAGTGTATGTATAATGGAGGTATGCTTAATGTACAGTGTATGTATAATGGTTGTATGATTGCTGTACAGTGTATGTATAATGAATGTATGATTGCTGTACAGTGTATGTATAATGGAGGTATGATTGCTGTACAGTGTATGTATAATGGAGGTATGATTGCTGTACAGTGTATGTATAATGGAGGTATGATTGCTGTACAGTGTTTGTATAATGAATGTATGATTGCTGTACAGTGTATGTATAATGGATGTATGATTGCTGTACAGTGTATGTTTAATGGATGTATGATTGCTGTACAGTGTATGTATAATGAATGTATGATTGCTGTACAGTGTATGTATAATGGAGGTATGATTGCTGTACAGTGTATGTATAATGGATGTATGATTGCTGTACAGTGTATGTATAATGAATGTATGATTGCTGTACAGTGTATGTATAATGGAGGTATGATTGCTGTACAGTGTATATAAATGAATGTATGATTGCTGTACAGTGTATGTATAATGGAGATATGCTTGCTGTACAGTGTATGTATAATGGATGTATGATTGCTGTACAGTGTATGTATACTGAATGTATGATTGCTGTACAGTGTATGTATAATGGAGGTATGATTGCTGTACAGTGTATGTATAATGGAGGTATGATTGCTGTACAGTGTATGTATAATGGATGTATGATTGCTGTACAGTGTATGTATACTGAATGTATGATTGCTGTACAGTGTATGTATAATGGAGGTATGATTGCTGTACAGACACAGTGTATGTATAATGGATGTATGATTGCTGTACAGTGTATGTATAATGGAGGTATGATTGCTGTACAGTGTATGTATAATGGAGGTATGATTGCTGTACAGTGTATGTATAATGGAGGTATGATTGCTGTACAGTGTATGTATAATGGAGGTATGATTGCTGTACAGTGTATGTATAATGAATGTATGATTGCTGTACAGTGTATGTATAATGGATGTATGATTGCTGTACAGTGTATGTATAATGAATGTATGATTGCTGTACAGTGTATGTATAATGGAGGTATGATTGCTGTACAGTGTATGTATAATGGAGGTATGATTGCTGTACAGTGTATGTATAATGGAGCCTCCAATCTAAAAAAAAGCCTCCAATCCCCCAAAAAGTTTTAATAAAGTTTTTCATTTTGTTTGTATTGATATTTATATGAGTGTAGGTCTGTTTATGTATGTGTGCATGCAAGCAAGAGGGGCTGAAACGTCGCACTGTTTGACATGTGGAATAAATAGTTATTTTTTGGATATTTGGAGTGCCGCACCATTTTTGAAGTTATCAATTGGCTGTGATCGAGCCTGAGGAGCTGGCACCCGCCTACTGTGGTAAAGTAGTGCTGCATTTTTTTGGACATTTATATATATATATATATATATATATATATATATATATATCTATATAAACACACACACGCGTGTGCGGCATGAGTTTGTGCTTTAGGGTGCACACCCTAATGCAATAGACTGTGCACGCCTATGCGTACACTCCTCTACACCCCTCTGTCACCCATGTACACTCCTCTACACCCCTCTGTCACCCATGTACACTCCTCTACACCCCTCTGTCACCCATGTACACTCCTCTACACCCCTCTGTCACCCATGTACACTCCTCTATACCCCTCTGTCACCCATGTACACTCCTCTACACCCCTCTGTCACTCATGTACGCTCCTCTACACCCATCTATCACCCATGTACACTTCTCTACACCCCTCTGTCACCCATGTACACTCCTCTACACCCCTCTGTCACCCATGTACACTCCTCTACACCCCTCTGTCACCCATGTACACTCCTCTACACCCCTCTGTCACCCATGTACACTCCTCTATACCCCTCTGTCACCCATGTACACTCCTCTCTACCCTTCTGTCACCCATGTACACTCCTCTACACCCATCTATCACCCATGTACACTTCTCTACACCCCTCTGTCACTCATGTACACTCCTCTACACCCCTCTGTCACCCATGTACACTCCTCTCTACCCTTCTGTCACCCATGTACACTCCTCTACACCCATCTATCACCCATGCTCACTCCTCTACACCCCTCTGTCACCCATGTACACTCCTCTATACCCCTATGTCACCCATATGCACTCCTCTCTACCCCTCTGTCACCCATGTACACTCCTCTACACCCATCTATCGCCCATGTACACTCCTCTACACCTCTCTGTCACCCATGTACACTCCTCTACACCCATCTATCACCCATGTACACTCCTCTACACCCCTCTGTCACCCATGTACACTTCTCTACACACCTTTGTCACCCATGTACGCTCCTCTACACCCCTCTGTCACCCATGTACACCCATCTATCACACATGTACACTCCTCTGTCACCCATGTACACTCCTCAACACCCCTCTGTCACCCATATACACTCCTCTCTACCCCTCTGTCACCCATGTACACTCCTCTACACCCCTGTCACCCATGTAAGCTCCTATACACCCCTTTGTACATTCCTCTACACCCCTTTCACCCATGTATGCTCCTCTACACCCCTGTCACCCATGTACACTCCTCTACACCCCTGTCACCCATGTACACTCTTCTGCACCCCTCTGTCACCCATGTACACTCCTCTATACCCCTCTGTCACTCATGTACACTCCTCTACACCCCTCTGTCACCCATGTACACCCATCTGTCACCCATGTACACTCCTCTACACCCCTCTTTCACCCATGTACACTCCTCTACACCCTTCTGTCACCCATGTACACCCATCTGTCACCCATGTACACTCCTCTACACCCATCTGTCACCCATGTACACCCATCTGTCACCCATGTACACTCCTCTACACCCCTCTGTCACCCATGTACACCCATCTGTCACCCATGTACACTCCTCTATACCCCTCTGTCACTCATGTACACTCCACTCTACCCCTCTGTCACCCATGTACACTCCTCTACACCCCTCTGTCACCCATGTACACCCATCTGTCACCCATGTACACTCCTCTACACCCCTCTGTCACCCATGTACACCCATCTGTCACCCATGTACACTCCTCTACACCCCTCTGTCACCCATGTACACCCATCTGTCACTCATGTACACTCCTCTAAACCCCTCTGTACACTCCTCTACACCCCTCTGTCACCCATGTACACCCATCTGTCACTCATGTACACTCCTCTAAACCCCTCTGTACACTCCTCTACACCCCTGTCACCCATGTATGCTCCTCTACACCCCTGTCACCCATGTACGCTCCTCTACACCCCTGTCACCCATGTATGCTCCTCTACACCCCTGTCACCCATGTATGCTCCTCTACACCCCTGTCATCCATGTATGCTCCTCTACACCCCTGTCACCCATGTATGCTCCTCTACACCCCTGTCACCCATGTATGGTCCTCTACACCCCTGTCACCCATGTACGCTCCTCTACACCACTGTCACCCATGTACGCTTTTCTACACCCCTCTCTACACCCCTCTGTACACTCCTCTACACCCCTCTAAACCCCTCTGTCACCCATGTCCACCCCTCTACACCCCTCTGTCACCCATGTCCACCCCTCTACACCCCTCTGTCACCCATGTCCACCCCTCTGTCACCCATGTCCACTCTTCTACACACCTCTGTCACCCATGTAAAAAAAAAAAGAAAAAAAAGTTTGGCGCCTAATAGGTTTGTTTTGCAGGTTTAACGGTGAAGAATTGTGGGTGGAAGAAATCGTGATGATGGCCCAGACCAGATGGAGAAGAGAAGGCAACGATGCAAATTAGAGAAGACGTCATTGGTGAGTTGCTGTATAAAGCAGCACTTTAAACTACATACTCACTGATAAATAGATATAGTTCATTGCGTTTTTTACCGTTTTATCCTTTTTTTTTTTTCCGCTGCTCGTCAACCTCGGTAGCGGTGCCCCGTGGAAAAATTTTTTCCAAGGTGTGCCCCGACCCGAAAAAGGTTGGGAAACACTGGTATATAGCATACATTCATATATATGGGATACAATACAGGAATATGGGTGCACTACTGTGGTAGATGTAAACAATACATTGGCTATCCCTCAACACTGATGTTAAAATTGAGACATTCGCCAGTGTATCCTTATATGAAGGACACACCAGAGCCCGCACACCAACGCCAAGGTTTCTCAAATTGGTGCGAGACCTAACGCTAATCCTACCTGTGCTTGATAAGCAAAACAGGGGCCAGTGGGCAATTACTGCAGCATTCGGTTGACTCACAACTTCCTCCCAGATACCCTCCAGCGTGACTGAGCACACATGCAATGGGAGGAGGGAGGCAAGCTGCAAGCCCCACCTGAGTTGGCTAATATGGGTGCCTGGCCTCACAGGTGCTACCTTAATGCTGCCTTGTAGATATTCAAGGAGCATTAATGTTGGAGTTTACACACCTCCAAATATAAAATTTAAACAAACAACAAAAAACGTGGTCTCAAATGGCTGGAGGTGCTCAACCCCAAATGCGGTTGTGCATTTTTACTGGGGGAGCAGATCCTGCCCTTGTAGTCCGTTGCTAGGGGCGATCCCCAGCATAAAAATGCATACAATGGAGGATGCCTGCAGCGGACTACAAGTGCCACAGGTGTGGTCAGTATATAGTATACATTCATATATATGAGGGTCAGTATATAGTATACATTCATATATATGGGGGTCAGTATATAGTATACATTCATATATATGGGGGTCAGTATATAGTATACATTCATATATATGTGGGTCAGTATATAGTATACATTCATATATATGGGGTCAGTATATAGTATACATTCATATATATGGGGGTCAGTATATAGTATACATTCATATATATGGGGGTCAGTATATAGTATACATTCATATATATGGGGGTCAGTATATAGTATACATTCATGTGTGGTCAGTATATAGTATACATTAATATATATGGGGGGTCAGTATATAGTATACATTCATATATATGGGGGTCAGTATATAGTATACATTCATGTGTGGTCAGTATATAGTATACATTCATATATGGGGGCAGTATATAGTATACATTCATATATATGGGGATCAGTATATAGTATACATTCATATATATGTGGTCAGTATATAGTATACATTCATATATATGGGGGTCAGTATATAGTATACATTCAAATATGGGGGTCAGTATATAGTATACATTCATATATATGGGGGTCAGTATATAGTATACGTTCATATATATGGGGGTCAGTATATAGTATACATTCATATATATGGGGGTCAGTATATAGTATACATTCATATATATGGGGGTCAGTATATAGTATACATTCATATATATGGGGGTCAGTATTTAGTATACATTCATATATATGGGGGTCAGTTTATAGTATAAATTCATTTGTGGGGACAAGTATATAGTACATTTTTATGTGGGGTCATTATTAGTGTTGAGCGGCATAGGCCATATTCGAATTCGAGATATTTCGCGAATATATGGACGAATATTCGTCATATATTCACTTAATTTGCATATTCGTAATATTCGCGTTATATTTTCGCATAAGCAAAAGTTAGCATAAACAAAAATTTGCATGGGCGAAAGTTACCATATGTGAAAAATTTGCATATGGGAAAATTTGCATATGCAAATTTTCCCATATGCGAAAATTTGTACGCCAGGTAACACAGCAGTATTAGAGCCTTCTTTACACCACACAAGCTGGAAGCAGAGAGGGATGATCACTGTGATGTGTACTGTGGGGGAAAAAACAATATTCGTAATTTCGAATATATAGTGCTATATTGGTGAATATTCGCAAATTCGCGCATTGCGAATATTTGCGAGCAACACTAGTGTTGACCACCAGACGAAGGGGCAGCCGACACGCCCCCTCAAAAAAAGCGCTATGGCAGAGCCAGAGATATCCAAAGGCAGCGCTGCATCAGTCCCCCAAAAAATGTGAGTTCCTGGATTTAAATATCTATATTCAGGATGGCTGTTCGCATACTGCCAACTATTTTAAGGAGGTGGATGCAAACAGATACCTCGACTTTAACAGTTGCCATCTTAAATAATGGAAGAAGAACATTCCATTCGGTCAAATGAAAAGAATCCGAAGGAATTGTTCTTCCACCCAAAAATACCTACAACAACTAGAGAACCTGGAGGATCGTTTTAAACAAAAAGGGTATCCCAAACCCCTTATACAAGGAGCACGCCAGAGAGTGGACGAATTAGAACAAAGTGCTTGCTTGAAAAATAATAAACAGGGTAATGCAGAGGGGGGTTATAATGATGAATTTGATTCTGTTTTTCTAACTAGGTATTACACTTCACACACCAATATTTTTTTTACATTTTTTTTTATTTTTTTTTGTATAGGTAATATCACCAGCTCATATTATTGTGTCATGATTACTGGCACCATATGTAGTCCCCCAGTTATTCTTCTTTAGATGTTTTCCGTGTCCTGTGCAGTATCTCTCCCAGAAGTCCACTTGATGGCCCCCGTGGTGGTCTACACCCCGAAGTCATCAATTTTTACTCTAAGAGAGAGTGTGCAGCTGTTTCTGGAGACGGTCAACAATAACCTCTGCATGGTGGAATAATAGGTCACGATGTTTATCAGGATCAGTAGAAGCATCACCCACTCGATGATTATGATGGGGATTTCACGGATCTCGTCCCAGTCTTCATCATTATGGAATAATTCCTTTAATGTTTCATATCCAAAATAGAAAACTACACAGACAAAAGTCAGGCCACAGCAGGTGCATCTACTATGGTGGATGACTTTTTTTGCTCCTGGTAATTTATACATCTGGATGGACTGCCCAAGGTAGTATAAGGCTTCACATGTAATGGAAATTATCGTGCTGACAAAGTGTATCCTGGGATATTCTTCGGGGGACAATACATGCATAACAGCTGTGGAAAAACAGGAGGCCCACACAATGGCCAGCAGGATCCTCTGGATCAGGACCTGATGACCCCTGAACTCTTCAGTATGCATAACCATATACTTATAAATAAGAAAGGTTAGTACCAAAGTGCCAATGGACGTCCCTATGAATCCAATTCTGAATAATATGCTTTCGGGAAAGACATTTCCCACGTCACTGTGAAGGAAAAGAAACCAATGTTATTATGGATATTTCCTCACTCCCCACCCATGAAATAAGAATCATGTGCTTGTTTATCTTACCTGATGCTCATCAGTGGCGAGGCTGCATGGCCGAGGACGACCGTCATGATGTAGCTGGTGGCAAGCCAGGCCGCACACCAAAACGCCAACAGGAGGGGGACGAACCCCAGTCCTTTTAGCTCCATTTCAGACAAGTAGAAAAAGAAGACGCTAATCTCACTATTCTCACTAATCGCACTGGAACAGACTGAAGGCTCGGGCGGCTGTCAGTGGGATGTCAGGCCTCCAGCTGTCTATGACATCACATGTGACATGTCAGAATGACTGCTTGTTTCTTTGAGCTGCCATGATTTAGTATCTGCTATAGACAGAACCTGATGTTTTTACTATGGACCTTACAGACCTCAGAACCCAAGTAATTAGTGCAGGGGCTCCATTTTGATCATCTCATATTTCACATTATTTGAGTTCCAGGGCTCAGACACATTTGCACCCTCTATAGCAGTGGTCTTCAAGCTGTGAACCCCCAACCGCTGCAGAACCACAACTCCCAGCATGCCCAGACAGCAACTTTGCATAAGGAAATAGTCTAATTAAACTTTTCTTATATATAGAATCCCTGAAATCTCCAATCTCTCCTTTTATTGCTTTATGATCTGTGTTACTTATTTGTAAAAAACAATGTTTCTGATTGTCTTCCCCCCACACACTTATGGGCTATCTCTTCAAACGACTTTATTTGACCTAAAGCGTATAATTGATTTACATAAATAAGCCCCTTTTCATCCAAAAGAGTGAATCTTTAATTTTAAGGAATTCTTTAAGTGCTTTATTCGACCATAATGAAGTAAAGTCAAATCTCCATGTGATTTTAAACATATTTTAAGTTCCTCCCATACTTAATTATCTAGATATGCATGGGTGTAGTGAGTATCCCAGCTTCCAAAATCTCAAAAATATCCTTATAACGACCCATTAGGGTATGTTCACACTACAGTGTGTGAATGGAATCTCCGCTCGCTGAATTCAGTGAGCAAAGATTCAGACTGGCAGCCGGCGGCGGCGGTAGGACCGGGCGGCACTGAGCCGTCACCATTGACAGCTATGCAGTGCTCGCGGACTTCCGTGCAAAGAATGAACATGTTCTTTCTTTGGGCGGAACAATTTCAGTGGCGCTGAAATTCCGCAGTGTAAACGGGTCTCACGGAAACCCATTCACACTAATGTTAAGTTCACACCGCGGAATTCGGCTCTCGGAATTCCGCCCGTGGAATTCCGCGGGAATTCTGTAGTGTGAACATACCCTAAGAGAGAAAAAATAGGACTACATTTTCCCTCCTTCTCATAATAGTCTGCAATTTTTGTGCTAAAAAGTACCTAAAAAAAAAAAAAGTGCCCAACCCCCATCGTGCTCAGCTAACGTTAAAGAAACATATTTCATTCTCGTGCTTTCCTGCCCCAAAGTAGTGAATTTAATAAAGAAATAAGAGCTTGGAACCATTTTTCTGATATCCATACAGTATAGAAACATAGAATGTGTCGGCAGATAAGAACCAATTGGCCCATTTAGTCTGCCCAATAATCTGAATCCTATCAATAGTCCCTGGCCCTATCTTATATGAAGGATAGCCTTATGCCTATACCAGGCATGTTTAAACTCCTTCACTGTATTTGCAGCGACTAGTGTTGCTCACGAATATTCGCAATTCAAATTTTAATCGCGAATATAGCATATTCGCGAATTTGCGAATATTGCAAATATAGCACTATATATTCATAATTACGAATATTCGCTTTTTTTGCGCATATGTGAAAATTTGTGCGCATATGCGCAAATTTGCGAATATTGAGCCCTCCCTTCATTAATGGTATAGAGAACTGTGACTAGTGCATCAACTCTGTGATTTTTTGCCCAATAAAACCAATAGGCTAATTGTGGTCTATGGGGATCTCACTGCATGTAAGATAAGCAGGACCATCTCGGCAGTACAGTGGGATGGGAGACCGTCACTGGTTCGAGTCCCAGGGTGGACAGTGTTACAGTGTTGTGGTTAAACTTTACTTTCCTGGAAAAGCTGCTGAGTTGCCCATAGCAACCAATCAAATTGCTTCTTTCATTTTTCAGAGGCCTTTTCAAAAATGAAAGAAGCGATCTGATTGGTTGCTAAGTATATAGTAAACATTCATATATGTGGTCAATATATAGTATAAATTCATATATATGGGGGGAAGTATATAGTATACATTCATATATATGTGGGTAAGTATATAGTATACATTCATATATATGTGGGTCAGTATATAGTATACATGCATATATGGGGTCAGTATATAGTATACATTCACATATATGGGGGTCAGTATATAGTATACATTCATATGTGTGGTCAGTATATAGTATACATTCATATATATGGGGGTCAGTATATAGTATACATTCATATATATGGGGGTCAGTATATAGTATACATTCATATATATATGGGGGTCAGTATATAGTATACATTCATATGTGTGGTCAGTATATAGTATACATTCATATATGGGGGTCAGTATATAGTATACATTCATATATATGGGGGTCAGTATATAGTATACATTCATATATATGGGGGTCAGTATATAGTATACATTCATATGTGTGGTCAGTATATAGTATACATTCATATATATGGGGGTCAGTATATAGTATACATTCATATATATGGGGGTCAGTATATAGTATACATTCATATATATGGGGGTCAGTATATAGTATACATTCATATATATGGGGGTCAGTATATAGTATACATTCATATATGGGGGTCAGTATATAGTATACATTCATATATATGGGGCTCAGTATATAGTAATCATTCATATATATGGGGGTCAGTATATACTATACATTCATATATGGGGGTAAGTATATAGTATAAATTAATTTGTGGGGACGAGTATATAGTATACTTTCATATATATGGGGGTCAGTATATAGTATACATTCATATATATGGGGGTCAGTATATAGTATACATTTATATATGTGGTCAGTATATAGTATACATTCATATATAAGTGGGTCAGTATATAGTATACATTCATATATATGGGGGTCAATATATAGTATACATTCATTTATGGGGGTCAGTATATAGTATACATTCATATATATGGGGGTCAGTATATAGTATACATTCATATATATGGGGGTCAGTATATAGTATACATTCATATATATGGGGGTCAGTATATAGTATACATTCATATATATGGGGGTCAGTATATAGTATACATTCATATATATGGGGGTCAGTATATAGTATACATTCATATATATGGGGGTCAGTATATAGTATACATTCATATATATGGGGGTCAGTATATAGTATACATTCATATGTGTGGTCAGTATATAGTATACATTCATATGTGTTGTCAGTATATAGTATACATTCATATGTGTGGTCAGTATATAGTATACATTCATATGTGTGGTCAGTATATTTTATACATTCATATGTGTGGTCAGTATATATTATACATTCATATGTGTGGTCAGTATATAGTATACATTCATATGTGTGGTCAGTATATAGTATACATTCATATGTGTGGTCAGTATATAGTATACATTCATACATGGGGGTCAGTATATAGTATACATTCATATGTGTGGTCAGTATATAGTATACATTCATATGTGTGGTCAGTATATAGTATACATTCATATGTGTGGTCAGTATATAGTATACATTCATATGTGTGGTCAGTATATAGTATACATTCATATGTGTGGTCAGTATATAGTATACATTCATATGTGTGGTCAGTATATATTATACATTCATATGTGTGGTCAGTATATAGTATACATTCATATATATGGGGGTCAGTATATAGTATACATTCATATGTGTGGTCAGTATATAGCATACATTCATATGTGTGGTCAGTATATAGTATACATTCATATGTGTGGTCAGTATATAGTATACATTCATATGTGTGGTCAGTATATAGTATACATTCATATGTGTGGTCAGTTTATAGTATACATTCATATGTGTGGTCAGTATATAGTATACATTCATATATATGGGGGTCAGTATATAGTATACATTCATATATATGGGGGTCAGTATATAGTATACATTCATATATATGGGGGTCAGTATATAGTATACATTCATATATATGTGTGGTCAGTATATAGTATACATTCATATGTGTGGTCAGTATATAGTATACATTCATATGTGTGGTCAGTATATTTTATACATTCATATGTGTGGTCAGTATATAGTATACATTCATATGTGTGGTCAGTATATAGTATACATTCATATGTGTGGTCAGTATATAGTATACATTCATATGTGTGGTCAGTATATAGTATACATTCATATGTGTGGTCAGTATATAGTATACATTCATATGTGTGGTCATTATATAGTATACATTCATATGTGTGGTCAGTATATAGTATACATTCATATGTGTGGTCAGTATATTTTATACATTCATATGTGTGGTCAGTATATAGCATACATTCATATGTGTGGTCAGTATACAGTATACATTCATATGTGTGGTCAGTATATAGTATACATTCATATATATGGGGGTCAGTATATAGTATACATTCATATGTGTGGTCAGTATATAGTATACATTCATATGTGTGGTCAGTATATAGTATACATTCATATGTGTGGTCAGTTTATATTATACATTCATATGTGTGGTCAGTATATAGTATACATTCATATGTGTGGTCAGTATATAGTATACATTCATATGTGTGGTCAGTATATAGTATACATTCATATGTGTGGTCAGTATATAGTATACATTCATGTGTGTGGTCAGTATATATTATACATTCATATGTGTGGTCAGTATATAGTATACATTCATATGTGTGGTCAGTATATATTATACATTCATATGTGTGGTCAGTATATATTATACATTCATATGTGTGGTCAGTATATAGTATACATTCATATATATGGGGGTCAGTATATAGTATACATTCATATATATGGGGGTCAGTATATAGTATACATTCATATGTGTGGTCAGTATATAGTATACATTCATATGTGTGGTCAGTATATAGTATACATTCATATGTGTGGTCAGTATATAGTATACATTCATATGTGTGGTCAGTATATAGTATACATTCATATGTGTGGTCAGTATATAGTATACATTCATATGTGTGGTCAGTATATTTTATACATTCATATGTGTGGTCAGTATATAGCATACATTCATATGTGTGGTCAGTATATAGTATACATTCATATGTGTGGTCAGTATATAGTATACATTCATATGTGTGGTCAGTATATAGTATACATTCATATGTGTGGTCAGTATATAGTATACATTCATATGTGTGGTCAGTATATAGTATACATTCATATATATGGGGGTCAGTATATAGTATACATTCATATGTGTGGTCAGTATATTTTATACATTCATATGTGTGGTCAGTATATAGTATACATTCATATGTGTGGTCAGTATATAGTATACATTCATATGTGTGGTCAGTATATAGTATACATTCATATATATGGGGGTCAGTATATAGTATACATTCATATGTGTGGTCAGTATATAGTATACATTCATATATATGGGGGTCAGTATATAGTATACATTCATATATATGGGGTCAGTATATAGTATACATTCATATATATGTGTGGTCAGTATATAGTATACATTCATATATATGGGGTCAGTATATAGCATACATTTATATGTGTGGTCAGTATATATTATACATTCATATGTGTGGTCAGTATATAGTATACATTCATATGTGTGGTCAGTATATAGTATACATTCATATGTGTGGTCAGTATATAGTATACATTCATATGTGTGGTCAGTATATAGTATACATTCATACATGGGGGTCAGTATATAGCATACATTCATATGTGTGGTCAGTATATAGTATACATTCATATGTGTGGTCAGTATATAGTATACATTCATATGTGTGGTCAGTATATAGTATACATTCATATATATGGGGGTCAGTATATAGTATACATTCATATGTGTGGTCAGTATATAGTATACATTCATATATATGTGTGGTCAGTATATAGTATACATTCATATGTGTGGTCAGTATATAGTATACATTCATATGTGTGGTCAGTATATAGTATACATTCATATGTGTGGTCAGTATATATTATACATTCATATATATGGGGGTCAGTATATAGTATACATTCATATGTGTGGTCAGTATATAGCATACATTCATATGTGTGGTCAGTATATAGTATACATTCATATGTGTGGTCAGTATATAGTATACATTCATATGTGTGGTCAGTATATAGTAGACATTCATATGTGTGGTCAGTATATAGTATACATTCATATGTGTGGTCAGTATATAGTATACATTCATATGTGTGGTCAGTATATAGTATACATTCATATGTGTGGTCAGTATATAGTATACATTCATATATATGGGGGTCAGTATATAGTATACATTCATATGTGTGGTCAGTATATAGTATACATTCATATGTGTGGTCAGTATATAGTATACATTCATATGTGTGGTCAGTATATTTTATACATTCATATGTGTGGTCAGTATATAGTATACATTCATATGTGTGGTCAGTATATAGCATACATTCATATGTGTGGTCAGTATATAGTATACATTCATATGTGTGGTCAGTATATAGTATACATTCATATGTGTGGTCAGTATATAGTATCATTCATATGTGTGGTCAGTATATAGTATACATTCATATGTGTGGTCAGTATATAGTATACATTCATATATATGGGGGTCAGTATATAGTATACATTCATATATATGGGGGTCAGTATATAGTATACATTCATATATATGGGGTCAGTATATAGTATACATTCATATATATGTGTGGTCAGTATATAGTATACATTCATATATATGGGGTCAGTATATAGTATACATTCATATATATGTGTGGTCAGTATATAGTATACATTCATATGTGTGGTCAGTATATAGTATACATTCATATGTGTGGTCAGTATATAGTATACATTCATATATATGGGGGTCAGTATATAGTATACATTCATATGTGTGGTCAGTATATAGTATACATTCATATGTGTGGTCAGTATATAGTATACATTCATATGTGTGGTCAGTATATAGTATACATTCATATGTGTGGTCAGTATATAGTATACATTCATACATGGGGGTCAGTATATAGCATACATTCATATGTGTGGTCAGTATATAGTATACATTCATATGTGTGGTCAGTATATAGTATACATTCATATGTGTGGTCAGTATATAGTATACATTCATATATATGTGTGGTCAGTATATAGTATACATTCATATGTGTGGTCAGTATATAGTATACATTCATATGTGTGGTCAGTATATAGTATACATTCATATGTGTGGTCAGTATATAGTATACATTCATATGTGTGGTCAGTATATAGTATACATTCATATGTGTGGTCAGTATATAGTATACATTCATATGTGTGGTCAGTATATTTTATACATTCATATGTGTGGTCAGTATATAGCATACATTCATATGTGTGGTCAGTATATAGTATACATTCATATGTGTGGTCAGTATATAGTATACATTCATATGTGTGGTCAGTATATAGTATACATTCATATATATGGGGGTCAGTATATAGTATACATTCATATGTGTGGTCAGTATATAGTATACATTCATATGTGTGGTCAGTATATAGTATACATTCATATGTGTGGTCAGTTTATATTATACATTCATATGTGTGGTCAGTATATAGTATACATTCATATGTGTGGTCAGTATATAGTATACATTCATATGTGTGGTCAGTATATAGTATACATTCATATGTGTGGTCAGTATATAGTATACATTCATATGTGTGGTCAGTATATATTATACATTCATATGTGTGGTCAGTATATATTATACATTCATATGTGTGGTCAGTATATAGTATACATTCATATGTGTGGTCAGTATATATTATACATTCATATGTGTGGTCAGTATATATTATACATTCATATGTGTGGTCAGTATATAGTATACATTCATATATATGGGGGTCAGTATATAGTATACATTCATATATATGGGGGTCAGTATATAGTATACATTCATATGTGTGGTCAGTATATATTATACATTCATATGTGTGGTCAGTATATAGTATACATTCATATGTGTGGTCAGTATATAGTATACATTCATATGTGTGGTCAGTATATAGTATACATTCATATGTGTGGTCAGTATATAGTATACATTCATACATAGGGGTCAGTATATAGCATACATTCATATGTGTGGTCAGTATATAGTATACATTCATATGTGTGGTCAGTATATAGTATACATTCATATGTGTGGTCAGTATATAGTATACATTCATATGTGTGGTCAGTATATAGTATACATTCATATATATGTGTGGTCAGTATATAGAATACATTCATATGTGTGGTCAGTATATAGTATACATTCATATGTGTGGTCAGTATATAGTATACATTCATATGTGTGGTCAGTATATAGTATACATTCATATGTGTGGTCAGTATATAGTATACATTCATATATATGTGTGGTCAGTATATAGTATACATTCATATGTGTGATCAGTATATAGTATACATTCATATGTGTGGTCAGTATATAGTATACATTCATATGTGTGGTCAGTATATAGTATACATTCATATGTGTGGTCAGTATATAGTATACATTCATATGTGTGGTCAGTATATAGTATACATTCATATGTGTGGTCAGTATATAGTATACATTCATATGTGTGGTCAGTATATTTTATACATTCATATGTGTGGTCAGTATATAGCATACATTCATATGTGTGGTCAGTATATAGTATACATTCATATGTGTGGTCAGTATATAGTATACATTCATATGTGTGGTCAGTATATAGTATACATTTATATATATGGGGGTCAGTATATAGTATACATTCATATGTGTGGTCAGTATATAGTATACATTCATATGTGTGGTCAGTATATAGTATACATTCATATGTGTGGTCAGTATATAGTATACATTCATATGTGTGGTCAGTATATAGTATACATTCATATGTGTGGTCAGTCTATATTATACATTCATATGTGTGGTCAGTATATAGTATACATTCATATGTGTGGTCAGTATATATTATACATTCATATGTGTGGTCAGTATATATTATACATTCATATGTGTGGTCAGTATATAGTATACATTCATATATATGGGGGTCAGTATATAGTATACATTCATATATATGGGGGTCAGTATATAGTATACATTCATATGTGTGGTCAGTATATAGTATACATTCATATGTGTGGTCAGTATATAGTATACATTCATATGTGTGGTCAGTATATAGTATACATTCATATGTGTGGTCAGTATATAGTATACATTCATATGTGTGGTCAGTATATAGTATACATTCATATGTGTGGTCAGTATATAGTATACATTCATATATATGGGGGTCAGTATATAGTATACATTCATATGTGTGGTCAGTATATAGTATACATTCATATATATGGGGGTCAGTATATAGTATACATTCATATATATGGGGGTCAGTATATAGTATACATTCATATATATGGGGGTCAGTATATAGTATACATTCATATGTGTGGTCAGTATATAGTATACATTCATATGTGTGGTCAGTATATAGTATACATTCATATATATGGGGGTCAGTATATAGTATACATTCATATATATGGGGGTCAGTATATAGTATACATTCATATGTGTGGTCAGTATATAGTATACATTCATATATATGGGGGTCAGTATATAGTATACATTCATATGTGTGGTCAGTATATAGTATACATTCATATATATGTGTGGTCAGTATATAGTATACATTCATATATATGGGGTCAGTATATAGTATACATTCATATATATGTGTGGTCAGTATATAGTATACATTCATATGTGTGGTCAGTATATAGTATACATTCATATGTGTGGTCAGTATATAGTATACATTCATATGTGTGGTCAGTATATAGTATACATTCATATGTGTGGTCAGTATATAGTATACATTCATATATATGGGGGTCAGTATATAGTATACATTCATATGTGTGGTCAGTATATATTATACATTCATATGTGTGGTCAGTATATAGTATACATTCATATGTGTGGTCAGTATATAGTATACATTCATATGTGTGGTCAGTATATAGTATACATTCATATGTGTGGTCAGTATATAGTATACATTCATATGTGTGGTCAGTATATAGTATACATTCATATATATGGGGGTCAGTATATAGTATACATTCATATGTGTGGTCAGTATATAGTATACATTCATATATATGTGTGGTCAGTATATAGTATACATTCATATGTGTGGTCAGTATATAGTATACATTCATATGTGTGGTCAGTATATAGTATACATTCATATGTGTGGTCAGTATATAGTATACATTCATATGTGTGGTCAGTATATAGTATACATTCATATGTGTGGTCAGTATATATTACACATTCATATATATGTGGGTCAGTATATAGTATACATTCATATGTGTGGTCAGTATATAGTATACATTCATATGTGTGGTCAGTATATAGTATACATTCATATGTGTGGTCAGTATATAGTATACATTCATATGTGTGGTCAGTATATAGTATACATTCATATGTGTGGTCAGTATATAGTATACATTCATATATATGGGGGTCAGTATATAGTATACATTCATATGTGTGGTCAGTATATAGTATACATTCATATGTGTGGTCAGTATATAGTATACATTCATATGTGTGGTCAGTATATTTTATACATTCATATGTGTGGTCAGTATATAGCATACATTCATATGTGTGGTCAGTATATAGTATACATTCATATGTGTGGTCAGTATATAGTATACATTCATATGTGTGGTCAGTATATAGTATACATTCATATGTGTGGTCAGTATATAGTATACATTCATATGTGTGGTCAGTATATAGTATACATTCATATGTGTGGTCAGTATATAGTATCATTCATATGTGTGGTCAGTATATAGTATACATTCATATGTGTGGTCAGTATATAGTATACATTCATATATATGGGGGTCAGTATATAGTATATATTCATATATATGGGGGTCAGTATATAGTATACATTCATATATATGGGGTCAGTATATAGTATACATTCATATATATGTGTGGTCAGTATATAGTATACATTCATATATATGGGGTCAGTATATAGTATACATTCATATATATGTGTGGTCAGTATATAGTATACATTCATATGTGTGGTCAGTATATAGTATACATTCATATGTGTGGTCAGTATATAGTATACATTCATATATATGGGGGTCAGTATATAGTATATATTCATATATATGGGGGTCAGTATATAGTATACATTCATATATATGGGGTCAGTATATAGTATACATTCATATATATGGGGGTCAGTATATAGCATACATTCATATACATGGGGGTCAGTATATAGTATACATTCATATGTGTGGTCAGTATATAGTATACATTCATATGTGTGGTCAGTATATAGTATACATTTATATGTGTGGTCAGTATATAGTATACATTCATATGTGTGGTCAGTATATAGTATACATTCATACATGGGGGTCAGTATATAGCATACATTCATATGTGTGGTCAGTATATAGTATACATTCATATGTGTGGTCAGTATATAGTATACATTCATATGTGTGGTCAGTATATAGTATACATTCATATATATGGGGGTCAGTATATAGTATACATTCATATGTGTGGTCAGTATATAGTATACATTCATATATATGTGTGGTCAGTATATAGTATACATTCATATGTGTGGTCAGTATATAGTATACATTCATATGTGTGGTCAGTATATAGTATACATTCATATGTGTGGTCAGTATATAGTATACATTCATATGTGTGGTCAGTATATAGTATACATTCATATGTGTGGTCAGTATATATTACACATTCATATATATGTGGGTCAGTATATAGTATACATTCATATGTGTGGTCAGTATATAGTAGACATTCATATGTGTGGTCAGTATATAGTAGACATTCATATGTGTGGTCAGTATATAGTATACATTCATATGTGTGGTCAGTATATAGTATACATTCATATATATGGGGGTCAGTATATAGTATACATTCATATGTGTGGTCAGTATATAGTATACATTCATATGTGTGGTCAGTATATAGTATACATTCATATGTGTGGTCAGTATATTTTATACATTCATATGTGTGGTCAGTATATAGCATACATTCATATGTGTGGTCAGTATATAGTATACATTCATATGTGTGGTCAGTATATAGTATACATTCATATGTGTGGTCAGTATATAGTATACATTCATATGTGTGGTCAGTATATAGTATACATTCATATGTGTGGTCAGTATATAGTATACATTCATATGTGTGGTCAGTATATAGTATCATTCATATGTGTGGTCAGTATATAGTATACATTCATATGTGTGGTCAGTATATAGTATACATTCATATATATGGGGGTCAGTATATAGTATACATTCATATGTGTGGTCAGTATATAGTAGACATTCATATGTGTGGTCAGTATATAGTAGACATTCATATGTGTGGTCAGTATATAGTATACATTCATATGTGTGGTCAGTATATAGTATACATTCATATATATGGGGGTCAGTATATAGTATACATTCATATGTGTGGTCAGTATATAGTAGACATTCATATGTGTGGTCAGTATATAGTAGACATTCATATGTGTGGTCAGTATATAGTATACATTCATATGTGTGGTCAGTATATAGTATACATTCATATATATGGGGGTCAGTATATAGTATACATTCATATGTGTGGTCAGTATATAGTATACATTCATATGTGTGGTCAGTATATAGTATACATTCATATGTGTGGTCAGTATATTTTATACATTCATATGTGTGGTCAGTATATATCATACATTCATATGTGTGGTCAGTATATAGTATACATTCATATGTGTGGTCAGTATATAGTATACATTCATATGTGTGGTCAGTATATAGTATACATTCATATGTGTGGTCAGTATATAGTATACATTCATATGTGTGGTCAGTATATAGTATACATTCATATGTGTGGTCAGTATATAGTATCATTCATATGTGTGGTCAGTATATAGTATACATTCATATGTGTGGTCAGTATATAGTATACATTCATATATATGGGGGTCAGTATATAGTATACATTCATATATATGGGGGTCAGTATATAGTATACATTCATATATATGGGGTCAGTATATAGTATACATTCATATATATGTGTGGTCAGTATATAGTATACATTCATATGTGTGGTCAGTATATAGTATACATTCATATGTGTGGTCAGTATATAGTATACATTCATATATATGGGGGTCAGTATATAGTATACATTCATATGTGTGGTCAGTATATATTATACATTCATATGTGTGGTCAGTATATAGTATACATTCATATGTGTGGTCAGTATATAGTATACATTCATATGTGTGGTCAGTATATAGCATACATTCATATGTGTGGTCAGTATATAGTATACATTCATATGTGTGGTCAGTATATAGTATACATTCATATGTGTGGTCAGTATATAGTATACATTCATATGTGTGGTCAGTATATAGTATACATTCATATGTGTGGTCAGTATATAGTATACATTCATACATGGGGGTCAGTATATAGCATACATTCATATGTGTGGTCAGTATATAGTATACATTCATATGTGTGGTCAGTATATAGTATACATTCATATGTGTGGTCAGTATATAGTATACATTCATATGTGTGGTCAGTATATAGTATACATTCATATGTGTGGTCAGTATATAGTATACATTCATATATATGGGGGTCAGTATATATTATACATTCATATATATGGGGGTCAGTATGTAGTATACATTCATATGTGTGGTCAGTATATAGTATACATTCATATGCGTGGTCAGTATATAGTATACATTCATATGTGTGGTCAGTATATAGTATACATTCATATGTGTGGTCAGTATATAGTATACATTCATATGTGTGGTCAGTATATAGTATACATTCATATGTGTGGTCAGTATATAGTATACATTCATATGTGTGGTCAGTATATAGTATACATTCATATGTGTGGTCAGTATATATTATACATTCATATGTGTGGTCAGTATATAGTATACATTCATATGTGTGGTCAGTATATAGTATACATTCATATGTGTGGTCAGTATATAGTATACATTCATATGTGTGGTCAGTATATAGTATACATTCATATGTGTGGTCAGTATATAGTATACATTCATATGTGTGGTCAGTATATAGTATACATTCATATGTGTGGTCAGTATATAGTATACATTCATATGTGTGGTCAGTATATATTATACATTCATATGTGTGGTCAGTTTATAGTATACATTCATATGTGTGGTCAGTATATAGTATACATTCATATGTGTGGTCAGTATATAGTATACATTCATATGTGTGGTCAGTATATAGTATACATTCATATGTGTGGTCAGTATATAGTATACATTCATATGTGTGGTCAGTATATAGTATACATTCATATGTGTGGTCAGTATATAGTATACATTCATATGTGTGGTCAGTATATATTATATATTCATATGTGTGGTCAGTATATAGTATACATTCATATGTGTGGTCAGTATATTGTATACATTCATATGTGTGGTCAGTATATAGTATACATTCATATGTGTGGTCAGTATATATTATACATTCATATGTGTGGTTAGTATATAGTAGACATTCATATGTGTGGTCAGTATATTTGATATAGTGGGGGTCACTGAGACATGGCTGGTGATATAGTTGGGGTCACTGAGACATGGCTGGTGATATAGTTGGGGTCACTGAGACATGGCTGGACTCCTCACATGACTGGGCTGTTAATCTGCAGGGGTTGACATTGTTTGGCAAGGATAGAATGAACAGAAAAGGTGGTGGAGTCTGTCTGTATGTAAGAAGTGGTATGAAAGTCAGTGTGAACGATGCCATAGTGTGTGATGATTCTGAGGAGGTGGAATCACTGTGGGTAGAATTACAAAAGGAGGGAAATACTGAAATAATAATATTTGGGGTAATCTACAGACCCCCTAATATCACTGAAGAGATAGAAGTTCGGCTTTATAAACAAATAGAGAGGGCCGCCCGGGCAGGTACAGTGGTAATAATGGGAGATTTTAACTATCCAGATATAGATTGGGGTCCGGGGTTGGCTAAAACTACAAAGGGGAGAAAATTCCTAAATTTATTGCAGGATAATTTTATGGGCCAGTTTGTGGAGGACCCAACAAGAAGTGATGCCTTGTTGGATCTGATCATTTCCAACAACGCAGAGCTGGTTGGTAATGTAACTGTGCGGGAAAACCTTGGTAATAGCGACCACAATATAGTTACTTTTGCCTTAAAATGTAGAAAACAAAGACAGGCGGGGAAGGCAAAAACATATAACTTTAAAAAGGCAAACTTCCCTGGGCTGAGGGCTGCACTACAGGACATAGACTGGGGGGAGGTGTTGTCAAATACTGATACAGAAGGTAAATGGGACATCTTTAAATCAACTCTAAATAACTATACAGCTAAATATATACCAAAGGGGAACAAATATAAACGATTAAAACTAAATCCTACATGGCTGACACATGATGTTAAAAGAGCAATAAACAACAAAAAAAATATCCTTCAAAAAATACAAATCTGATGGGTCAGATATAACATTTAAACAGTACAAGGAGCTTAATAAAATCTGTAAAAATGTAATAAAAACAGCAAAAGTTCAAAACGAGAGACAGGTGGCCAAAGAAAGCAAAACTAATCCTAAATATTTTTTTAGATATATAAATGCAAAAAAACCAAGGACAGAGCATGTAGGACCCCTTAATAATGATAATGGGGAGGTTGTCACAGGCGATCAAGAGAAGGCGGAGCTACTGAATGGGTTCTTTAGTTCTGTATATACTAAGGAAGAAGGAGCTGACATTGGCCAGGTCAGTGCTGGTAACACATCATGTACAGGTCAGTGCTGGTAACACATCATGTAATGTACTGAACTGGCTTATTGTAGAGATGGTACAAGGTAAGTTAAGTGATATAAATGTAAGCAAATCTCCAGGGCCGGATGGACTACACCCAAGAGTTCTTAGAGAGGTAAGTTCAGTAATATCTGTACCCCTGTTCATGATATTTAGAGATTCTCTGGTGTCTGGTATTGTGCCAAGGGACTGGCGCAAGGCGAATGTGGTGCCAATCTTCAAAAAGGGCTCTAGGTCTTCCCCAGGAAACTATAGACCGGTAAGTTTAACATGCATTGTGGGTAAATTGTTTGAAGGACTTATAAGGGATTACATACAGGAATACATAGGGGATAATAGTATTATAAGTGATAGCCAGCATGGGTTTACTAAGGATAGAAGTTGTCAAACCAATCGAATTTGCTTTTATGAAGAGGTGAGTAGAAGCCTTGACAGAGGAATGGCTGTGGATATAGAGGGGGGCTGTGTATATAGAGGGGGGCTCTGTATATAGAGGAATGGCTGTGGATATAGAGGGGGGCTGTGTATATAGAGGGGGGCTCTGTATATAGAGGAATGGCTGTGGATATAGAGGGGGGCTGTGTATATAGAGGGGGGCTCTGTATATAGAGGAATGGCTGTGGATATAGAGGGGGGCTGTGTATATAGAGGGGGGCTCTGTATATAGAGGAATGGCACGAATGGAATTTTGCTAAAGCATTTGATACTGTCCCTCATAGACGTCTGACAGGTAAGTTAAGGTCTTTGGGTTTGGAAATTTTAGTTTGTAACTGGATTGAACACTGGCTCATGGATCGTACCCAGAGAGTGGTGGTCAATGATTCGTACTCTGATTGGTCCCCGGTAATTAGTGGTGTACCCCAAGGTTCAGTACTGGGCCCGCTGTTGTTTAATTTATTTATCAATGATATAGAGGATGGTATTAACAGCTCTGTTTCTATCTTTGCAGATGACTCCAAGCTTTGTAGCACGGTACAGTCTATAGAGGATGTGTATAAGTTACAGGATGACTTGGATAGACTAAGTGTCTGGGCATCCACTTGGCAAATGAGGTTCAATGTGGATAAATGTAAAGTTATGCATCTGGGTACTAATAACCTGCATGCGTCGTATGTCTTAGGGGGGATTAAACTGTCAGAGTCACTGGTAGAGAAGGATCTGGGTGTACTTGTAGATCACAGACTACAGAATAGCAAGCAATGTCAGGCTGCTGCTTCCAAAGCCGGCAGGATATTGTCATGTATCAAAAGAGGCATGGACTCAAGGGACAGGGACATAATACTCCCCCTTTATAAAGCATTGGTACGGCCTCACCTGGAATATGCTGTTCAGTTTTGGGCACCTGTCCATAAAAGGGACACTGCGGAGTTGGAAAGGGTGCAGAGACGCGCGACTAAACTAATATGGGGCATGGAAAATCTTAGCTATGAGGAGCGATTAAAGGAGTTGCAATTGTTTAGTCTTGAGAAGAGACGTTTAAGGGGGGATATGATAAACGTATATAAGTATATTAATGGCCCATACAAAAAATATGGAGAAAAACTGTTCCAGGTTAAACCCCCCCAAAGGACGAGGGGGCACTCCCTCCGTCTGGAGAAGAAAAAGTTTAGTCTCAAGGGGCGACACGCCTTCTTTACCGTGAGGACTGTGAATTTATGGAACGGTCTACCTCAGGAACTGGTCACAGCAGGAACAAATAACAGCTTTAAAACAGGATTAGATACATTCATGGAACAAAATAACATTAATGCTTATGAAGAAATATAAAATCCCATCCCTTCTCCAATATCGCACCACACCCCTACCCCTTAATTCCCTGGTTGAACTTGATGGACATATGTCTTTTTTTCGACCGTACTAACTATGTAACTATACATTCATATATATGGGGGTCAGTATATAGTATACATTCATATATATATGGGGGTCAGTATATAGCATACATTCATATATATGGGGTCAGTATAAAGTATACATTCATATATATGGGGGTCAGTATATAGTATACATTCATATATATGGGGGTCAGTATATAGTATACATTCATATATATGGGGGTCTGTATATGGTATACATTCATATATATGGGGTCAGTATGTAGTATACATTCATATATATGTGGTCAGTATATAGTATACATTCATATATATAGGGGTCAGTATATAATATACATTCATATATGGGGGTCAGTATATAGTATACATTCATATATATGTGGTCAGTATATAGTATACATTCATATATGGGGGTCAGTATATAGTATACATTCATATATATGGGATCAGTATATAGTATACATTCATATATATGGGGGTCAGCATATAGTATACATTCATATATATGTGGTCAGTATATAGTATACATTCATATATGGGGGTCAGCATATAGTATACATTCATATATATGGGGGTCAGTATATAATATACATTCATATATGGGGGTCAGTATATAGTATACATTCATATATATGTGGTCAGTATATAGTATACATTCATATATATGGGGGTCAGTATATAGCAGTGATTCCCAACCGCGGTGCCGCGGCACACGTGTGTGCCGTTCAGCACTGCCCGTGGTGCCGCGGGATTTTGCCGTGATTTTTTAAATTTTTTACTATTATTTTTTTTTAAATGTCCCGCCCCGGCCTGACGGCGCAGGGGGGAAGGGAAGTCTGCGTGCGCACTGCGCACACAGCGTCCCCCTGCATCTCCTGCGTTTCCTGTGTTCCCCTCCGTCCCCTGCGTCTGCCGCGTGACCCGTGTTCCCCTCCTTCCCCATCTGTTCCCTGTGTCCCCCGCATCCCCCTCCTTCACTCTCCGTCTCCTGTGTCCCCCTCCGTCCACCTCTCCGTTGCGGCGCAGTGAGCCGGATATGGTGCCCTGGGGCGGAACGAGCTGCACCAGCGCCGGACTCCCGTGCCTCCTATGGAACTGCAAGCTGTGCGGGCCGGCTTGCTTAAGGTACCGTACCCTTTCCACCCCTCTGTTCACCTTCTCAACCCTGTCTAAATCCCCCCACCGTCACCCAGGTCCACCCTCTACCCCCCCCCCCGCGACCCCGTCACTCATGTCCACCCCCCCCCCTGTCAGCCATGTCTGCCTTGTTTACCTCCCTGTCCATCTCTATCACCCATGTCCACCCCCCCCTGTCAGCCATGTCTGCCTTGTTTACCTCCCTGTCCATCTCTATCACCAATGTAATCCCTCCCTGTCACCCATGTAATCCCTCCATGTCACCCATGTAATCCCCCCCTGTCATCCATGTCCACCCTCCCTGTCACCCATGTCCACCCCCCAGTCACCCATGTGCACCCCCCCAGTCACCCATGTGCACCCCCCCAGTCACCCATGTCCACCCCCCCAGTCACCCATGTCCACCCCTAAGTCACCCATGTCCACCCCCCCAGTCACCCATGTCCACCCCCCCCTGTCACCCATGTCCACCCCCCCTGTCACCCATGTCCACCCCCCTGTCACCCATGTCCACCCCCCCTGTCACCCATTTCCACCCTCCCTGTCACCCATTTCCACCCTCCCTGTCACCCATGTCCACCCTCCCAGTCACCCATGTCCACCCCCCCTGTCACCCATGTCCACCCCCACTGTCACCCATGTCCACCCCCCCTGTCACCCATGTCCACCTCCCCGTCACCCATGTAATCCCTCCCTGTCACCCATGTAATCCCTCCCTGTCACCCATGTAATCCCCCCCTGTCACCCATGTCCACCCCCTCAGTCACCCATGTCCACCCCCTCAGTCACCCATGTAATCCCTCCCTGTCACCCATGTAATCCCTCCCTGTCACCCATGTCATCCCTCCCTGTCACCCATGTCCACCCCCCCTGTCACCCATGTCCACCCCCCCTGTCACCCATGTCCACCCCCCCTATCACCCATGTCCACCCCCCCTGTCACCCATGTCCACCCTCCCTGTCACCCATGTCCACCCTCCCTGTCACCCATGTCCACCCTCCCTGTCACCCATGTAATCCCTCCCCCGTCACCCATGTAATCCCTCCCCCGTCACCCATGTAATCCCCCCCGTCACCCATGTCCACCCCCACTCTGTCACCCATGTCCACCCTCCTGTTCACCCATCTGTCCCTTTGTTACCCCAGTCCATCCCTCTCTGTCACTCCTGTCCCTCTTTTACCCCCTTGTCCACCCCTCTGACCCCCTGTCTCCCCTCTCCACCCTCCTGTCACCCATGTCCACCCCCTGTCCACCCCTCTGTCACCCCTATGCCCCCGTCACCTATGTTCACTCTTCTACACCCATCTATCACCCTTGTACACCTCTCTACACCCCTCTGTCACCCATTTACACTTCTCTACAACCCTCTGTCACCCATGTACACCCATCTGTCACCCATGTACACTCCTCTGTACCCCTCTGCCACCCATGTACACTCCTCTACACACCTGTCACCCATGTACACCCCTCTGTCACCCACGTACACTACTCTATACCCCTCTGTCACCCATGTACACTCCTCTACACCCCTCTGTCACCCATGTACACTCCTCTACACCCCTCTGTCACTCATGTACACTCCTCTACACCCCTCTGTCACCCATGTACATAGGCGTGCGCACAGGGTGTGCTGGGTGTGCCCAGGCACACCCTAATCACCGCGGCCGTGGAGCAAAAGGGGCAGCTGCCCCGGGCCCTGTAATTCCTGGGGGCCCAAAAGCAGCTCTCCCCTTTTGCCCCATAAATCTGATAAAGGCTGGTGGGCCAGGCGTCAGGGGCCCGGCCAAAATGTTAGTAGGAGTGGGCGGGGGGGCGGGTTTGCGCCGCACGCTACCTTTTTATGTTCGCCGCCGCCGCCGTCACTCATTCCCAGGCAGCCAGTACCGCAATGGCTGTCTGGGAGATGGTCACGTGACGTGTGGTGCAACGTCACGGGCGGCATCATAGAGAGGAGAGGAGCGGAGCAGAGAGAGTCTCCCGCTCCTCTCAGTCCCCACACGGCCGCTTCCAGGATCAAGGCCGCAGCAAGGGACCCACCGCCGGGGGTATCCTCCCCTCACTTGCATAATCTGATAATCCCCTCCCCCGTATGTATCCTGTACTGATCCTGAGTTATATCCTGTATTATTCTAAAGAGCTGTACTCACTATTCTGCTGGTGAGGTCACTATGTACCTACATTACATTACTTATCCTGTACTGATCCTGAGTTATATCCTGTATTATTCTAAAGAGCTGTACTCACTATTCTGCTGGTGAGGTCACTGTGTACATACATTACTTATCCTGTACTGATCCTGAGTTATATCCTGTAAATCTTTTATTAGAAAAATATAAATCATAACAAAACATAAACCAGCACAACTTTGCCATAACGGAAAACAACAACATGAAATAACATAAACCCAAACTTTACATTTAAATAAAAGAACAAAAATCCTGCCTAACCGGCCAGCCCAGCTTTCCTACTAGAACTAGAAATATTATAACTACACCTTTCATAGCCAAACAACACACTCATAAGAAACATAAAAATAGCACTATTTCGCTTTAACTCAAAACACCCAAACTCGGGAAAAATCATACATAGAAAACACAACAAGCACTCACACTGCACACCATGTTTTTTTTTAAAATAATAATATTAATAATAATAATAATAACACTATACCACACTCACACATGCACACATATATATCCATATATTAACTACATTTAACCAAGAAACAAAAAATAAATAAATAAATTAAATTCAACTCAAAATACCCAAACTCGGGAAAATATCTCAGAAAACACAATACACACATGCTTACACACATCTTTACTACATACTACATATATAAACCAAAGAAAATAAATCCACAACGGGATACTAAAGAAACATTACTACAAAAACAAAACTGGTTCGACTGCCATGTCTATCTCTACTATAAATACTATATACTTAAAAAAAAAAAAAAAAAAAAAAAAATTTAAAAAAAATTTTTTTTTTTTTTTTATATAATAATATTACATACATTATACATACTATTACATACATTATACATACTATATACATATATATATACATTATATACACTACTATGTACAATACTATACACAAACTATATACACCTACAAATATAAAAGAACATTCTACACTAAACTGACCCTTCACCCACACCACCCGCCCTCCTGTACATGGGTCAGAGTTTTTTCCATACAGTTCATAGTCCTCAATGTCCAGTCCACAACTGACCCATGCCAGGTCCACCAAAAGAAAAGACCACCACCACCCACAAATATACCCTCCCAACCTAGAACTCCTCCCAACCAACTTAACCATAACCAGCTTTAACATACATAAGCAAACAATACAACCCACTTTAGGCCCAAGTTCGGTGCCTGTAAGCCCTTCATAACCATAGCCTCTGAAAACAAAACAAAAAGCTAGGGTGCACATGCATTAGCCCACCACCAGGAAGAAGGATGGCAATCCTGATACATACAAAATGTATATTCTTTCCCTAACTGCACCCTACCTCTCACCCTACCATTATCCCTAAAGATAAACTGACCCTACTATCACCCTAACCCTGTCCCTGCATCACTGTCCCTAACAAAAACAAGGGTACTCTACCCAAAAGGTCTAGTACCTAGGGCACATCAAAAGAAAACCCTCTCCATAGGAGAGAAGCCCTACTGGTACCAAGACTGCCATACTCCAAAGACCTGATCTTCCCGAGGTCACCAGTGATGTTCCTACAGACCTCCACCTCGGAGAGGACTTTGCGCTGATTAGACACTAAACACCGTGCATTCCACGTGTAGTACCTAACCACTAAGCTGACTAAAAACAAAGTGCCCCGATCTCGGCCACCCAGGTTCCTGAATGCCCCATAAGCCCACTCTGGATAGGTAAGGCCGGCAAGTTGACTCCAGCCGATGGAAGCGCCCACCCGGTTGTAGACCCTTATATTAAAGGGACAATGAAGCAGGAAATGGTCCATGCTTTCCAGCATGTCCCCACACTCTTCTCGGGGACATCCCCGGTCATCAGATCTCCTGCACTTCAAATTGTCCCTCACATATAGCTTCCCCTGAAAGCAGCGCCAGGCCAAGTCCCAAAACTTCTGGGGGATCCTTTTCATATTTAAGAGATACAACCCCACCCTCAGATCCCGACCTGGGCAGTCCCTGAGCGCCAGAGGCTTCTGGAAGTGGGTCAACAGAACCCGTTTGTCAAGGAACTGCCTTGACTGGGTCCTGATCTCCCACACTCCCAGACCCCACCGACGTATCGCCTTCAGAGTCGGGGTAGCGTAAGCCGGAAGATGCCCATGGGGCGTACGGAGGTCCTTCACTTGCCCTCCTGTCTCCCATTCCTGGAAGAAAGGCCGAAACCATTCCCTGCAGGAGAGTACCCACGGAGGAGCCCTCTCTGACCAGAGGTTAGCGATGTTGGCTTTCAAGAAGGTGTTTGTTAAGAACACCACAGGGTTTACCATAGATAAACCCCCTAGTCTCCTTGTGCGGTACGTGACCTCCCTCTTGACTAGGTTCATCCTGTTCCCCCATAACAGTTGGAAAAACAGGCTGTAGATCCTAGTGTAGTAAGCCTCTGGCAAGATACATACACTGCCCAGATAGATAAACAAGGGGAGCAGGTACGATTTGATCAGGTGTACCCTTTCCCTGAGGGTCATAGACCAACCCTTCCACTGATCCACCCTATGAGTGGCATCCTGTAGCTTACCGTCCCAGTTTTTGGTGGGATAATCATCCTGGCCGAATGTGATGCCCAGAATTTTTGCTGAGTCTTGGGGCCCTGGGAGGGTGTCCGGGAGATCAAAAGTGGGATCTCCCCCTCCCAGCCAGAGACTTTCACACTTATCCCGGTTGATCTTAGACCCGGATGCCTCCGAGTAGCGTTCCACCTCCGACATCACCACATCGACCTCCTCTGTCGAGGACACGAAAATGGCGACATCATCAGCGTACGCCACCACTCTCTGGGCGACATCCAGCTCCGCCAGACTCATCCCGACTCCTGCCAACGGCCCACAATCTACCCTCCGGACGAAGGGATCGATTGCGAACACGTATAAAAGCGGGCTCAAAGGACAACCCTGACGGACTCCAGACCCCACCTCAAAAGAGCGGCCAGACCAACCGTTCACCAGCGGGAAACTCTCTGCCCCTGCATATAAGGTCTTAAGCCAATTAACAAAAGTACACGGTAAGCCATATCTCAGGAGGACGGACCAGAGGTAGTCATGGTTCACTCGATCAAATGCTTTGGCCTGATCCAAGGACAGTAAGTACCCCTTCCAGAGACCCGCACTACTCCGCTCCACTGCCTCCCTGACACTGAGGACAGCACTTAAGGTGCTTCGGCCTGGAACAGAGCAGTGCTGAGCCCCCGAAAGGAGCTGGGGTGCAAACTTCACCAGCCGATTAAACAGTATCTTGGCCAGAAGCTTCCTGTCTGTATTGAGAAGAGCTATGGGCCTCCAATTCTCAATACGGCTGGGATCTTTACCCTTTGACAGAAGAATCAGGGCTGACCTCCTCATTGACTTTGGTAGAGTGCCCGAGGAGAGACACTCATTGAATACCTCAGTCAAGAGGGGAGCTAAAGACTCCTTAAAGGTCCTGTACCACTCGGATGTTAAGCCATCCGGACCTGGCGACTTCTTGGGGGCAAGCCCCTCGATCACCAGTCTCACTTCCTCTTCCCTGATTTCTTCTGCCAAAATGCCAAGAGAGGGGTCTACCCCTGGCTCAGGAATGGTTTCAGCCAGGAAAGCCGACATCCCGTCTCGATCTAGATCCTTCCTCCCCAAGAGGTGCGAGTAGAAGGATCTGACGACCTCCAGGATCCCTGATCTGGACCGATTCAGAGATCCCGTACTATCAATCAGTCCTGAGACTACTTTACTACTCACTGACATCTTGCAGTTCCTGTAAGGGTCGGGCGAGCGGTACTTCCCGTAATCCCTCTCAAAAACCAAAGATGCGTGCCTATCGTACTGACACCTCATCAGCAAGGACTTCACTCTGGAGATATCCTCTCGGCTACCTCCAGTCGAGACGAGAAGCTCGAGTTTCCTCCTCAGTCCCTGATACAGGCGATACCTGCTCAGGGACCTGAGGCTCGAGAGCTGGCGGAAGAACCCCGCAACCCGCTTCTTGAATATCTCCCACCACTCAGACTTACTACTACAAAAGTCCAGTAAAGGTACCTGACTCTGAAGAAAATCCTCAAAGGACTGTCTTATCTCTGCTTCCTCCAGGAGGGACGAATTCAGCTTCCAATAACCTTTTCCCATCCGGGGGGTCTCTGAAACATTCAGAGAAAACAAAATCATACAGTGGTCGGAGAACTCCACCTGAACCACGGACACTGCGGAAGAGACGGCTTCCTCCTTTAAATAAAACCTGTCTATCCTAGACCTGCTGCTACCTCGATGAAAGGTGAAACCCGCGTGGCCTGAGGGGCTCCGGATGTGGGCATCCTCTAGGCGAGCTTCCCTGACTATATTACTAAGGGCCACACAGTCATAAGCCAGCCGATCATTGGAACCTCTCCTATCTTGGGACCTCGTGACATTATTGAAGTCCCCTCCAAAGATCACTTGCCGGCTAGTAAAAAGAAAGGGCTTAATCCTCATAAAGAGATCCTTACGGCCCCACTTTGTTTGTGGGGCGTAGATGTTAATGAGCCGGAGCTCTTGAACCTTCATGAAGACATCTAAGATCAGGCACCTCCCCATTTCTAACTCAATGACCCGTCTGCATTCGACCGGAGCGGTAAAAAGGACCGCCACCCCACTATACGGCTCAGCCGCAAGAGACCAGTGGGAGGGGCCGCGCCTCCACTCTCTTCTGGCTTTCACCAGAGAGGCTAGATCTGACAACCTGGTCTCCTGTAAAAAGAAAATGTCGGCTTCAACACGGCCGAGAAAATCAAAGGCTGCGAATCTAGCCGTATCAGACTTTATACTGGCACAATTAATAGATGCCAGCGTCAATGGGGTGAGTGCTGCCATCCTGGGTAATTGAGTTAGACGGCCTTACCCATTATTTTTTCTTGCCCTTCTTCTTCACCGCCTCATCCCCTGAAGAAGAAGGAGCATTCTTACTTTCTTTAGATCTCTTTTTTGACTCAGACTGATCCATCTGGCTCCCATCTCCATCTGGCCCTGAGTTAGCCCTGCCCTCCGAGGAAGATGCCTCAACAGGACAGGACCCAGTTCCCCCTGGAGGCTCCAATCCCTCAGGCACCCCATCCTCGCCACCCCCCTCCAATGAGGGGGAGGAGATGGTATCAAGGACAAGGTACCTGTTCGATAGGTCAATCAGAAGGGGGGCAGGTAAGCTTCCTTTTAGGGCCTGGCCTTTAGCACCTGAAATAGAGGACTGAGACTTCCCCTTTACAACTTTTTTGCCCTTGTCTTTTTTCGGCCTTTAGCTCCCCTCCTCATCCACACTTTCATAGAGGGAGGAATCAGAAAGATCAGCCTCTTTGCCTTCCTCTTCGCGAATCCTCCTAATCTCCTCATCCAACACATCATCCCCCAGGGTCTCAGCAACATCTGGGCTAGTGACAGGAGCAGGGCCAGGAGCTACCCCCGCCACCTGAGAACTCTCCAGCTCCCTGCTTCTTCTGCGGTTTTCCTCTCTCCTTAGTTTGGCAGGCCCCTTCTTGCTCTTCATTAACCCTGTTGCTCCTTCACCCATGCAAGTACCCTCCCCAGCCGTGGCAACCCTAAAGCTCTCCCCAGCTGGAGCGGCCACCACACGGGAAAAGGCGCTGGGGCAACGGCTGAAAGGGTGTCCTAGGACACCACACAGATGACACCGGATCTGCCCACAGGATGCAGCCAAATGACCAGCCCCACCACACAAAGCGCAAACCTGCACAGTGCAGGCTGCTCTAAAATGGGTAGGACTACCACACCTGTGGCAGACTTTAGGCTGCCCCTGGTAGAAGACTTGGATTCTGTCACGTCCGAGGAAGGCTGCCGATGGGATGTGGGCAACTGTGCTCCCTGAACGCTTAAGTTTGACGGAAAATGTCCAGGCCCCAGACCAGATCCCGTGCTCATCAAGATTTTTCTTGGGCATGTCCGTCACATCCCCATAACGACCGAGCCAGGTCATGATGTCGTAGCAAGAGAGCGACTCGTTGCAGGGTCAAAACGGTCACTCTCTTGGTTTGGTTCTGCCGGGATATCGCTTTTACAGCGAAATCCAGCCAGCCATCTCGTAATTCGACCAGAAAAGTTCAAGACCCTCTGGCCGAACAAAGCTGATGTCGAACTCAGAAGAACCATAGGGGTGAATCAGGGCAAAGATGTCACTCGCCCTGAACTCCATCTGAAGGAGGAGCTCAACCACCCTTGCCCGGGGCGGGCACGCATCTTTACCCCTCCAAATCAGATGGGCCACATTCCTACGGTTACTATCCTGCCCGGGTGTCGGGAGGGACCACATCACCTCCCCATTCTGTTCTCGGAAGGCACCCAGACCATGCCTCTCTATCCAAAAAGACAGGTCAACCGAACCCCTCCCTTCTACCTCAATTGACCTATCACCCTTATGCAGAGCCTCCAGGAGGCGCCGCTGCAAGTGACCCCCAGAACCAGATGGAGACGGGGACCCTCTTGATTCCCCGGCAGCGACGCTGGCATAGCTTCTAGCAGTCACCACCAGGGGGGCAGCCGAACCAGCAGTACTCTTTACTGATCCAGTGACATCCCTTTGCCCGCCTCCAGCACTCTTCTCTTGCACACCGCTAGCATCCCTCTCTTGTACACCTCTAGCACCCCTCTCTCACACACCGCTAGCATCCCTCTCTTGCACACCGCTAGCACCCCTCTCTCGCACACCGCTAGCACCCCTCTCTTGCACACCGCTAGCACCCCTCTCTCGCACACCGCTAGCACCCCTCTCTCGCACACCACTAGCACCCCTCTCTTGCACACCGCTAGCACCCCTCTCTTGCACACCGCTAGCACCCCCCTCTTGCACACCGCTAGCACCCCTCTCTTGTACTCCTCTAATGCCCCACTCTTGCACACTGCTAACATTTTCATGCAACATACCATCACCAAAATTTTCACTCTCTTTTGCACTCTTCCCTTTCACACTATTATCCTGGCTAAACTTTCCTGAGCTGGCCGAGTTATTTGCGTATGCCACGGGGGTTTGTGCTGCTGGTCCCGCCCCCGATGACCGCTTTTTCGGTTCTGGCGATGTTACTTCCAGTTCCAGTGATGACACTTCCTTCAACGCCGATGATGTTCCCAGTGAGAACTGCTTCACACTGGGTGGGAGCTGTCCCTCCGGACGCACCCCCACCCCTCCTACAGCAGCCGACGTGCAGGGATTCCCCACAGCGTCAGTGCAACCTTCAGGAGCCACCTCACCCAACCGCCCGGGCTTTTCTACCAATCCAGACGCATGGACACTCCCCCCCCCTCACAGAGGAGTGCCCTGCTACGCCCAGATCGCTCAGGGGACCGCCCCCCGAGCAGACAGCAACATCACCAAGCTCCGGCACTAGGACACGCCCCCTGCCCACCTGGGGTGGTCCTGCAGCATCGGAGTCGCCCACCTTAAGCCTGTCCTGCCCTTCCCTACCGGCAGGACAGGCGGGCTCCTTGGCGTCTGCAGCCATCTTAGAAACCTTATCCACCACGTACCCCCCATGCTGGCCCCGCTTTACAGCAAAAGCGGGGTCGGGCAGACTGGGGGGCCCACTAGCCTGAACCACCTTTTCAGATGGCCCAGACTGCTGGAGAGAAGAATAAACAAGTCTGGTGACCTCTCCTTTTTTCCTTTTATTTCTCCTCTTCCTCTTGCCCTTCACCTCAGTATCTGGGCCCAAGTCATTTCCAAATGAGAAGTTCTCAAAATGGGTAGGTGACTCTTGGAGCACAATCGCCTTCAGCAATCCGCCACCAATTAACCCATTGCTGCTGCCGCTGTCGTCACTGCTGTCATCTGACGTTACAGGCAGGGCTACCTGAGCAGGATTTATGTATGAACTCTGGGTTGTGTCCTCCTCCATTTCACTCTCCTCTGCACCACCATCTTGCTTCTCTTTAGCACCTTCCTCAGCACTGTCCTCTCTTTCTCCACCACCATCTTCCTCCACACTGTCCTCCTCAGCACTGTTCTCTCTTTCTCCTCCACCATCCACCTCCACACCATCCTCCTCTGCACTGCTTTCGCTGTGACTGACCTCCTCCTCTCTTTCTTGGTTCTGCTGGCCTCTGAACCGACTTTCATTGCAGAGTTTTTCTCTGAAGATACCAGCCCCTTCCATGATCTCCATCCTCACCCTTTCTACCTCCTCAACATCTTTTTTCAGGGTGCGCACTTTAGCCGAATACACTGGCCTTAGATTTTTTGAGGTGTAATCAGCCTGGTAACGGGCAAATTTGAAGTCCTCTCTTAGCCCACAAAGCATTTTGCCAAGACGCTCATACTCCGCCATTTTTGCTTGGAGTCGGGACCCAAAAGTGGCCAAAGACTCCCTGGGACCCAATACCCCCCATTGCTGGGGTTCAGAGGTACCTTGCCTCCCCATGGTTCTCCTCAACTCCTCACCTTCATGCAGGCCTTTACCTGCAGCCTTGCTTGTAGCCTTCCTTGCAGCCTTGCGGCTTCCAGATATGGACGGTGGAGTTGGTTCTGCATTTCTGCGGATCCTGGAGGATCTCCGTACCCCATCCTGGGAGTTGGCCGTTGCAATGTCACCTCCACCTCCCGCCGGCCTGGTACGGGAGGTGGGGACGTTGGGGTTCATGCAGGGAAGCCCTTCCCCGAAGGCTGCCACAAACTTGGGGGGGGGGGGGGAGGGCTGGTGAAAATCCTGCTGCTCTCTGGTTCTCCTGGAGCTGACGATCACACAACCACACCCTGAACAGGAAGTAGTGCAACAGCTGGAGACACCCTATTTGGGAAGCACTGCTGTAGGGTAATTTGGAGGTCGATACAAATCCCTAATTTAGGCCTCAAATGCACATGGTGCTCTTTCACTTTGGAGCCCTCTCATATTTCAAGGCAACAGTTTTGGGTTACAAATTTTTTTTCTCTTCTTTTACCCCTTAAGAAAAGGTAAATTTTGGGTCTACACCAGCATGTTACTGTAAACAGAGTGTACCATATACATTTGAGGCCTAAATTGGTGATTTGCACAGGGGTGGCTGGTAGTTACAGCAGTTCTGACATAAACATAAAAAACACCCATATGTGACCCCCATTTAGATAACTACACCCCTCACGTAAAGTAACAAGGGGTATAGTGAGCCTTAACATCCCACAGGTGTTTGACAAATTTTTGTTAAAGTTGGAGGTGAAAATAAAATTTATTTTATTTTTTTCCCTAAAATGCTATTGTTACCCCAATTTTATCATTTTCACAAGGGGTAATAGGAGAAAAAGCCCCGCAAAATTTGTAACCCCATCTCTTGTGAGTCAGAAAATACCCCACATGTGGATGTAAAGTGCTCTGTGGGTGAACTACAGGGCTCAGAAGAAAAGGAGCACCATTGGGCTTTTGGAGAGAGAATCTGGCTGAAATTGGAAGCCATGTGTGTTTAGGCCACCATGGTGCCAGAACAGTGAACCCCCCCCCCCCCCCCACACACACACACACACACACATGTGACCCCATTTTGGAAACTACACCCCTAATAAGAAGTGCAGTGAGCATTTACATCTCACAGGTGTCTGATAGATTTTTTTGAGCAGTGGTCTGCCAAAAGAAAAATGAAAATTTCATTTGCACAGCCCACTGTTCCAAAGATCTGTCAAATGCCAGTGGGGTTTAACCCCTTAAGGAACCAGCCCATTTTCACCTTAAGGACCCAGCCATTTTTGCACATCTGACCACTGTAACTTTAAGCATTAATAACTCTGGGATGCTTTTACTTTTCATTCTGATTCTGAGATTGTTTTTTCGTGACATATTCTACTTCATGTTAGTGGTAAATTTTTGTTGAGGCTTGCATCATTTCTTGGTGAAAAATTCCAAAATTTGATGAAAAAATGGAACATTTTGCATTTTTGTAACTTTGAAGCTCTCTGCTTGTAACAAAAACAGACATTCCAAATAAATTATATATTGATTCACAGATACAATATGTCTACTTTATATTTTCATCATAAAGTTGACAGGTTTTAACTTTTAGAATATATCAGAGGGCTTCAAAGTTCAGCAACACTTTTCCAAATTTTTCACAACATTTTTTAAATTGGAATTTTTCAGGGATCAGTTCAGTTTTGAAGTGGATTTGAAGGGCCTTCATATTAGAAATACCCCACAAATGACCCCATTATAAAAAACTGCACCCCTCAGAGTATCCAAAATGACATTTGGGTAAGTGTGTTAACCCTTTAGGTGTTTCATAGGAATAGCAGCAAAGTGAAGGAGGAAATTCAAAATCTCCATTTTTTACACTCGCATGTTCTTGTAGACCCAGTTTTTGAATTTTTACAAGGGGTAATAGGAGAAAAAGCCCCCCAAAATTTGTAACCCAATTTCTCTAGAGTAAGGAAATACCTCATATGTGTATGTAAATTGTTCGGCTGGTGCAGTAGAGGGCTCAGAAGGGAAGGAGCAACAATGGGATTTTGGAGAGTGAATTTTTGCTGAAATGGTTTTTGGGGGGCATGTCACATTTTGGAAGCCCCTATGGTGCCAGAAGAGCAGAAAACCCCCACATGGCATACCATTTTGGAAACTACACCCCTCAAGGCAAGTACCAAGGGGTCCAGTGAGCCTTAACACCCCACAGGTCTTTTACGACTTTTCGTTAAATTCGGATGTGTAAATGAAAAAAAAATAAATAATTCACTTCCAGGCAGTGGAAGAGAGGTGGTTGTGGTTGTGATAAATATAAAGCAAATACACTATGTTGAGCTAGCGATTGTTTGTCTGTATACAAGAGTGTGAAGCATACAAGTGAGTGAGTATAAAAGTGAGGGGACTTAAAATTAAGGGACTTTAAATTCAGGAAGTTTAAATTGAAATATTTGATTTTTTTTTCTTTTCTGTTAATTTTTGCAATCCCCAAATCTAGTATGACCTCCATGTTGGAAAAGGCAGTCCAGTGTGCATCTTGCGCAATGTATGCAATCCTTGAACAACAGTTTGAGGGTGCATATTGTTGTGTGAGATGTGTGCGAGTTGCTCATTTAGAAGCCCAGATCCTGGATCTAGAGGAGCAACTGGCAACACTGAGATGCATTGACAACCCGCAGAGTAGTCTCCTGCTCACTGAGCAGGTACTCTCTGGGGTCGAGGTGGGGATGGATAGTGGGACGGAGGTGCAGGACAGTCAGGCAGTTAGCTGGGTTACAGTTAGAAAACGGAGTAGAGGGAAAAGTGTCAGGGAGGCTAGTCCGCAACTGGCACACCCCAACAAGTTTGCCCAGTTGGCAGATGAGGGGGATGTCATTTCAGAGCTAGCGGTACTGCAGCAGGACTTTGCCTCTGACCGCCAGGGGGGTGTCTGCTCCAGTAAGGAGGGAGGGAGGAGAGCAGGGCAGGTCAGACAGGTACTGGTAGTGGGGGACTCAATTATTAGGGGGACAGATAGGGCGATCTGTCACAAAGACCGGGATAGCCGAACAGTGTGTTGTCTTCCTGGCGCTCGAGTTCGGCACATCGCGGATCGGGTTGACAGGTTGCTGGGTGGGGCTGGAGAAGACCCAGCAGTCATGGTACATATTGGCACCAATGACAAAGTAAGAGGTAGATGGAGTGTCCTTAAAAAGGATTTCAGGGACTTAGGCTGCAAGCTTAAGGCAAGGACCTCCAAGGTAGTATTTTCTGAAATATTACCTGTACCACGAGCCACACCAGAGAGGCAGCGGGAGATTAGGGAGGTAAACAAGTGGCTCAGAAGCTGGTGTAGGAAGGAGGGGTTTGGGTTCATGGAGAACTGGGCAGACTTTGATTTTAAAGGAAACAGATTTCTGACTATAGCTAAAGACCATTATCTGTCCCAAATGGTGCAGTTCCTGACCAGAGGGGGCGCCCTACTAGACTTAATATTTACCAACGTACTGAAACTGACAGAGTAATTAATGTGCAAGTAGATGGACACCGAGGAAATAGTGATCATAATTTAATACATTATAACTTGTTCTTCAATAAGGGAATCTCTCGAGGGGCCACAAAAACAATGAACTTTCGAAAGCAAAGTTCGATCAACTCAGAGAAGCCCATACCAATATAAAATGGGATAATGTCCTCAAAAATAACAATACTGACACTAAATGGGAGACTTTTAAAAATATCTTAAATTTTCACTGTAAGATGTATATACTTTATAGGAATAAAAGGGTCAGAAATAAAAGAAAACCAATATGGATGAATAAAAATGTTAAGGGGGCAATAAATGACAAAAATAAAGCATTTCAGTTATTAAAACAGGACAGCAGTGAAGAAGCATTAAAAAGCTATAGAGAAAAATGTGAAATATGTAAAAAACAGATAAAAGCCGCAAAAATAGAGACAGAAAGACTCATTGCCAAAGAGAGTATAACTAACTCCAAAATGTTCTTTAATTATATAAATAGCAAAAAGGTCAAAAATGAAAGTGTTGGCCTTTTAAAAAAATGATGAGGAAGAAATTATAAACGGGGATCAGGAAAAAGCAAATATACTAAACAAATTCTTCTCCACTGTATTCACTGAGGAAAATGAAATGCCAGGTGAAATACAGTGTGATAAGGTAAACTCCCCAGTACAGGTCACCTGTCTAACCCAGGAAGAAGTACAGTGCCACCTACAAAAAATCAAAATAGACAAATCACCAGGTCCAGATGGCATTCACCCCCATGTTCTAAAGGAATTAAGTAATGTAATAGACAGACCCCTATTTTTAATATTCAGGGACTCTATAGTGACAGGGACTCTTCCCCAGGACTGGCGCATGGCAAATGTGGTGCCAATATTTAAGAACGGGTCAAAAAGTGACCCCGGGAATTATAGACCTGTTAGTTTAACCTCGGTTATATGTAAATTGTTTGAGGGTTTCCTAAGAGATGCTATTTTGGAATATCTTGATAAAAATAAATGTATGACCCTGTATCAGCATGGATTTATGAGGGATTGATCCTGTCAAACTAACCTGATCAGCTTTTATGAGGAGGTGAGCACAAGACTGGACCAGGGGCAATCGCTGGATGTCGTATATCTGGATTTTTCCAAAGCATTTGATACGGTTCCACATAAAAGGTTGGTGCATAAAATGAGAAGGTTTGGGCTGGGGGAGAATGTGCGCAAGTGAATAAGTAACTGGCTCAATGATAGGAAACAGAGGGTGTTTATTAATGGTACTTATTCTGATTGGGTGACTGTTACTAGTGGGGTACCACAGGGGTCCGTCTTGGGTCCTGTCCTATTTAATATATTCATGAATGACCTTGCAGAGGGGTTGAATAGTAAAGTAGCAATCTTTGCAGATGACACCAAACTCTGTAAAGTGGTAAACACTATAGAGGACAGTGCACTGTTACAAATGGATCTGGATAGGTTGGAGGTTTGGGCTGGGAAGTGGCAGATGAGGTTCAACACTGATAAATGTAAGGTAATGCAAAAATCCGAGCTGGGATTATGTATTAAATGGAAGAACACTTAGGACGACTGACATGGAAAAGGACTTAGGAGCCTTAGGTAACAGTAAACTTAGCTGTAGTGACCAGTGTCGGGCAGCTGCTGCCAAGGCTAATAAAATCATGGGGTACATCAATAGGGGCATAGATGCCGACGACAAGGAAATAATGCTACCGCTGTACAAATCACTAGTCAGTCCTCACATAGAGTACTGTGTACAGTACTGAGCACCAGTGTACAAGAAAGATATAGTGGAGCTGGAGAGGGTTCAAATCCCACTAAGGACAACAATAAATAAAGACTTATTATTATTATTATTATAATAACGTCAGCAGAGAGCACTGTGCTCGTGATGTCATCAGAGAGCATTCCAAAAAGAAAATAATTTCCTCTGTAGTATTCAGCAGCTAATAAGTACAGGAAAGATTACGATTTTTTAATAGAAGTAATTTACAAATCTGTTTAACTTTCCGGAGCCAGTTGATTTAAAAGAAAAAAAAGGTTTTCACCGGAGTACCCCTTTAACCCCTTCATGACCCAGCCCATTTTCACCTTCAGGTCCTGGGCATTTTTTGAAAATCTGACCACTGTCACTTTAAACATTAATAACTCTGGAATGCTTTTACTTATCATTCTGATTCCGAGAACTGCTGTAACAATCAGCCACCCCTGTGCAAATCGCCTCAAATGTACATGGTGCACTCTCCCTTCTGAGCCTTGTTGTGCGCCCCCAGAGCACTTTGCGCCCACATATGGGGTATCTCCATACTCGGGAGAAATTGCATTACAAATTTAGAGGATCTTTTTTCCCCTTTTACCTCTTGTGAAAATGAAAAGTATAGGGCAACACCAGCATGTCAGAGTAAAAAAAATTATTTTTTTACACTAACATGCTGGTGTAGACCCCAACTTCACCTTTTCATAAGGGGTTAAAGAAGAAAAAGCCCCCCAAAATTTGTAAGGCAATTTCTCCCGAGTACGGCAATACCCCATATGTGTCCCAAAACTGTTGCCCTGAAATACGACAGGGCTCCAAAGTGAGAGAGCGCCATGCGCATTTGAGGCCTGAATTAGGGATTTGCATAGGGGTGGACATAGGGGTATTCTTTGCCAATGATTCCCAAACAGGGTGCCTCCAGCTGTTGCAAAACTCCCAGCATGCCTGGACAGTCAATGGCTGTCCGGCAATACTGGGAGTTATTATTTTGCAACAGCTGGAGGCTCCGTTTTGGAAACAGTAGCGTACCAGACGTTTTTCATTTTTTTGGGGGAGGGGGGCTGTGTAGGGATAATGTGTATATGTAGTGTTTTTTACTTTTTATTTTAGGTTAGTGTTAGTGTAGTGTAGTGTAGTGTTTTTAGGGTACAGTCACATGGGCAGAGGTTCACAGCAAGTTTGCCGCTGGGAGTTTGAGCTGCAGCGCAAATTTTGCGCCATCTCAAACTTGCAGCACTCACTGTAAACCTCCGCCCATGTGAGTGTACCCTGTACATTCACATTGGGGGGAGGGGGCAAACATCCAGCTGTTGCAAACTCCGAGCATGCCCTTTGGCTGTCCGTGCATGCTGGGAGTTGTAGTTTTGCAACAGCTGGAGGCACACTGGTTTGGAAACACTAAGTTAAGTAATAAACTTTCAAGTGTTTTGCAACCAAACTTAGCGTTTCCAAACCAGTGTGCCTCCAGCTGTTGCAAAACTACAACTCCCAGCATGCATGGTCTGTCAGTGCATGCTGGGAGTTATAGTTTTGCAACAATTGAAACAGCTGGAGGCACTGAGGTAGGAAACGGACAATGTTTCCCAACTAGTGTGCCTCCAGTTGTTGCAAAACTACAACTCCCAGCATGCCCAGACTGCCCAAGCATGCTGGAAGTTGTAGTTCGGCAATATCTGAAGGATCAGATGTTGCCGAACTACAACTTCCAGCATGCTTGGGCAGTCTGGGCATGCTGGGAGTTGTAGTTTTGCAATATCTGGAGGTCCACAGTTTGGAGACCACTGTATAATGGTCTCCAATCTATGCTCTTCCAGATGTTAGAGAACTACAACTCCCAGCATGCCTGGACAGACTGAGCATGCTGGGAGTTGTAGTTTTGCAACATCTGGAACAGCACAGATTGGAGACCATTATACAGTGGTCTCCAAACTGTGGACCTCCAGATGTTACAAAACTACAACTCCCAGCATGCCCAGAAAGCCAAAGGCTGTCTGGGCATGCTGGGAGTTGCCGTTTTGAAACTCCCAGAGGCAGCAGTGAGATCGCTTTACGGCGATCTCACTGCTGCCAATGAAGATGCCGCACTGCTGCCGGAAACTCACCTCCGGGACGCAGCGCCGCCGGGACCGCCTGGAGGACGTCGCTCGCAACGGGACCACTCGGGACACCGCATGGTCGGGTAAGTGATGCCGGGGGATGGGTAAGGGACACTTAGCAGAGCGGTGTGTCCCCCGATCCCCGTGATCGGGACTTACACACCGCGCTGCTAAATATTCTGATAGCGAAACGCTGCTATTAGCTAGTCAGAGTTGACCAGCTGATAGCAGCGATCGCTGGGGGGGGGGGGTGGGGGATGAAACCCCCCGTGGTCGCATGGTAAGATGGCTGGCTATCAGTGATAGCCACCATCTTACCGGGCGCTGCGGGATGCCGCGAGTAGCGGCAAAAATGTTCATGACGTACCTGTATGTCATGGGTCGGGAACACCTTGCCACCCATGACGTACAGGTATGTCATAGGTCGGGAAGGGGTTAATGGTATAGAGAACTGTGTCTAGTGCATTAAGTCTGATTTTTTGCCCATTGAAACCAGTAGGCCCATTGTGGTCTATGGGGAAAGCTGCTGAGTTGCCCATAGCAACCAATCAGATCGCTTCTTTCATTTTTGAAAAAGTCTCTGAAAAATGAAGGAAGTAATCTGATTGGTTGCTATGGGCAACTCAGAAACTTTTCCAGGAAAATATGCTGAGTTGCCCATAGCAACCAATCAGATCGCTTCTTTCATTTTGCAAAGGCATTGTGAAAAATGAAAGAAGCAATCTGATTGGTTGCTATGGGCAACTGCACAACTCTTCCTCTACACTGGTCTTGATGAATCTCCCCCATAGAGGGAGATTTATCAAAACCTGCCCAGAGGAAAAGTTTCTGAGTTGCCCATAGCAACCAATCAGATCGCTTCTTTCATTTTTGAAAAAGCCTCTGAAAAATGAAGGATATTTTTGAGATTTTGGAAGCTGGGATACTCACTACACCCATGCATATCTAGATAATTAAGTATGGGAGGAACTTAAAAAATGTTTAAAATCACATGGAGATTTGACTTTACTTCATTATGGTCGAATAAAGCACTTAAAGAATTCCTTAAAATTAAAGATTCACTCTTTTGGATGAAAAGGGGCTTATTTATGTAAATCAATTATACGCTTTAGGTCAAATAAAGTCGTTTGAAGAGATAGCCCATAAGTGTGTGGGGGGAAGACAATCAGAAACATTGTTTTTTACAAATAAGTAACACAGATCATAAAGCAATAAAAGGAGAGATTGGAGATTTCAGGGATTCTATATATAAGAAAAGTTTAATTAGACTATTTCCTTATGCAAAGTTGCTGTCTGGGCATGCTGGGAGTTGTGGTTCTGCAGCGGTTGGGGGTTCACAGCTTGAAGACCACTGCTATAGAGGATGCAAATGTATCTGAGCCCTGGAACTCAAATAATGTGAAATATGAGATGATCAAAATGGAGCCCCTGCACTAATTACTTGGGTTCTGAGGTCTGTAAGGTCCATAGTAAAAACATCAGGTTCTGTCTATAGCAGATACTAAATCATGGCAGCTCAAAGAAACAAGCAGTCATTCTGACATGTCACATGTGATGTCATAGACAGCTGGAGGCCTGACATCCCACTGACAGCCGCCCGAGCCTTCAGTCTGTTCCAGTGCGATTAGTGAGAATAGTGAGATTAGCGTCTTCTTTTTCTACTTGTCTGAAATGGAGCTAAAAGGACTGGGGTTCGTCCCCCTCCTGTTGGCGTTTTGGTGTGCGGCCTGGCTTGCCACCAGCTACATCATGACGGTCGTCCTCGGCCATGCAGCCTCGCCACTGATGAGCATCAGGTAAGATAAACAAGCAAATGATTCTTATTTCATGGGTTGGGAGTGAGGAAATATCCATAATAACATTGGTTTCTTTTCCTTCACAGTGACGTGGGAAATGTCTTTCCCGAAAGCATATTATTCAGAATTGGATTCATAGGGACGTCCATTGGCACTTTGGTACTAACCTTTCTTATTTATAAGTATATGGTTATGCATACTGAAGAGTTCAGGGGTCATCAGGTCCTGATCCAGAGGATCCTGCTGGCCATTGTGTGGGCCTCCTGTTTTTCCACAGCTGTTATGCATGTATTGTCCCCCGAAGAATATCCCAGGATACACTTTGTCAGCACGATAATTTCCATTACATGTGAAGCCTTATACTACCTTGGGCAGTCCATCCAGATGTATAAATTACCAGGAGCAAAAAAAGTCATCCACCATAGTAGATGCACCTGCTGTGGCCTGACTTTTGTCTGTGTAGTTTTCTATTTTGGATATGAAACATTAAAGGAATTATTCCATAATGATGAAGACTGGGACGAGATCCGTGAAATCCCCATCATAATCATCGAGTGGGTGATGCTTCTACTGATCCTGATAAACATCGTGACCTATTATTCCACCATGCAGAGGTTATTGTTGACCGTCTCCAGAAACAGCTGCACACTCTCTCTTAGAGTAAAAATTGATGACTTCGGGGTGTAGACCACCACGGGGGCCATCAAGTGGACTTCTGGGAGAGATACTGCACAGGACACGGAAAACATCTAAAGAAGAATAACTGGGGGACTACATATGGTGCCAGTAATCATGACACAATAATATGAGCTGGTGATATTACCTATACAAAAAATAAAAAAAAAATGTAAAAAAAATATTGGTGTGTGAAGTGTAATACCTAGTTAGAAAAACAGAATCAAATTCATCATTATAACCCCCCTCTGCATTACCCTGTTTATTATTTTTCAAGCAAGCACTTTGTTCTAATTCGTCCACTCTCTGGCGTGCTCCTTGTATAAGGGGTTTGGGATACCCTTTTTGTTTAAAACCATCCTCCAGGTTCTCTAGTTGTTGTAGGTATTTTTGGGTGGAAGAACAATTCCTTCGGATTCTTTTCATTTGACCGAATGGAATGTTCTTCTTCCATTATTTAAGATGGCAACTGTTAAAGTCGAGGTATCTGTTTGCATCCACCTCCTTAAAATAGTTGGCAGTATGCGAACAGCCATCCTGAATATAGATATTTAAATCCAGGAACTCACATTTTTTGGGGGGACTGATGCAGCGCTGCCTTTGGATATCTCTGGCTCTGCCATAGCGCTTTTTTTGAGGGGGCGTGCCGGCTGCCCCTTCGTCTGGTGGTCAACACTAGTGTTGCTCGCAAATATTCGCAATGCGCGAATTCGCGAATATTCACCAATATAGCACTATATATTCGAAATTATGAATATTGTTTTTTCCCCCACAGTACACATCACAGTGATCATCCCTCTCTGCTTCCAGCTTGCGTGGTGTAAAGAAGGCTCTAATACTGCTGTGTGAGACTGGCGTACAAATTTTCGCATATGGGAAAATTTGCATATGCAAATTTTCGTTTATGCAAATTTTTCACATATGGTAACTTTCGCCCATGCAAATTTTTGTTTATGCGAAAATATATCGCGAATTCGAATATGGCCTATGCCGCTCAACACTAATAATGACCCAACATAAAAATGTACTATATACTTGTCCCCACAAATGAATTTATACTATAAACTGACCCCCATATATATGAATGTATACTATATACTGACCCCCATATATATGAATGTATACTATATACTGACCCCCATATATATGAATGTATACTATATAATGACCCCCATATATATGAATGTATACTATATACTGACCCCCATATATATGAATGTATACTATATACTGACCCCCATATATATGAATGTATACTATATACTGACCCCCATATATATGAATGTATACTATATACTGACCCCATATTTGAATGTATACTATATACTGACCCCCATATATATGAATGTATACTATATACTGACCACATATATATGAATGTATACTATATACTGACCCCCATATATATGAATGTATACTATATACTGACCCCCATATATGAATGTATACTATATACTGACCCCATATATATATATTAATGTATACTATATACTGACCACACATGAATGTATACTATATACTGACCCCCATATATATGAATGTATACTATATACTGACCCCCATATATATTAACGTATACTATATACTGACCACACATGAATGTATACTATATACTGACCCCCATATATATGAATGTATACTATATACTGACCCCCATATATATGAATGTATACTACATACTGACCCCTATATATATGAATGTATACTATATACTGACCCCCATATATATTAACGTATACTATATACTGACCACACATGAATGTATACTATATACTGACCCCCATATATATGAATGTATACTATATACTGACCACACATGAATGTATACTATATACTGACCCCCATATATATGAATGTATACTATATACTGACCCCCATATATATGAATGTATACTATATACTGAACCCCATATATATGAATGTATACTATATACTGACCCCATATATATGAATGTATACTATATACTGACCCCCATATATATGAATGTATACTACATACTGACCCCTATATATATGAATGTATACTATATACTGACCCCCATATATATGAATGTATACTATATACTGACCCCCATATATATGAATGTATACTATATACTGACCCCCATATATATGAATGTATACTATATACTGACCACACTTGTGGCACTTGTAGTCCGCTGCAGGCATCCTCCATTGTATGCATTTTTATGCTGGGGATCGCCCCTAGCAACGGACTACAAGGGCAGGATCTGCTCCCCCAGTAAAAATGCACAACCGCATTTGGGGTTGAGCACCTCCAGCCATTTGAGACCACGTTTTTTGTTGTTTGTTTAAATTTTATATTTGGAGGTGTGTAAACTCCAACATTAATGCTCCTTGAATATCTACAAGGCAGCATTAAGGTAGCACCTGTGAGGCCAGGCACCCATATTAGCCAACTCAGGTGGGGCTTGCAGCTTGCCTCCCTCCTCCCATTGCATGTGTGCTCAGTCACACTGGAGGGTATCTGGGAGGAAGTTGTGAGTCAACCGAATGCTGCCGTAATTGCCCACTGGCCCCTGTTTTGCTTATCAAGCACAGGTAGGATTAGCGTTAGGTCTCGCACCAATTTGAGAAACCTTGGCGTTGGTGTGCGGGCTCTGGTGTGTCCTTCATATAAGGATACACTGGCGAATGTCTCAATTTTAACATCAGTGTTGAGGGATAGCCAATGTATTGTTTACATCTACCACAGTAGTGCACCCATATTCCTGTATTGTATCCCATATATCTATGAATGTATGTATATACCAGTGTTTCCCAACCTTTTTTCGGGTCGGGGCACACCTTGGGAAAAAAATTTCCACGGGGCACCGCTACCGAGGTTGACGAGCAAGGAAAAAAAAAAAAAAAAAGGATAAAACGGTAAAAAACGCAATGCACTATATCTATTTATCAGTGAGTATGTAGTTTAAAGTGCTGCTTTATACAGCAACTCACCAATGACGTCTTCTCTAATTTGCATCGTTGCCTTCTCTTCTCCATCTGGTCTGGGCCATCATCACGATTTCTTCCACCCACAATTCTTCACCGTTAAACCTGCAAAACAAACCTATTAGGCGCCAAACTTTTTTTTCTTTCTTTTTTTTACATGGGTGACAGAGGGGTGTAGAAGAGTGGACATGGGTGACAGATGGGTGGACATGGGTGACAGAGGGGTGTAGAGCGGTGGACATGGGTGACAGAGGGGTGTAGAGGGGTGGACATGGGTGACAGAGGGGTTTAGAGGGGTGTAGAGGAGTGTACAGAGGGGTGTAGAGAGGGGTGTAGAGAAGCGTACATGGGTGACAGTGGTGTAGAGGAGCGTACATGGGTGACAGGGGTGTAGAGGAGCATACATGGGTGACAGGGGTGTAGAGGAGCATACATGGGTGACAGGGGTGTAGAGGAGAGTACAGAGGGGTTTAGAGGAGTGTACATGAGTGACAGATGGGTGTACATGGGTGACAGAGGGGTGTAGAGGAGTGTACATGGGTGACAGATGGGTGTACATGGGTGACAGAGGGGTGTAGAGGAGTGTACATGGGTGACAGATGGGTGTACATGGGTGACAGAGGGGTGTAAAGGAGTGTACATGGGTGACAGAGGGGTATAGAGGAGTGTACATGAGTGACAGAGGGGTATAGAGGAGTGTACATGGGTGACAGATGGGTGCACATGGGTGACAGAGGGGTGTAGAGGAGTGTACATGGGTGACAGATGGGTGTACATGGGTGACAGATGGGTGTAGAGGAGTGTACATGGGTGACAGATGGGTGTACATGGGTGACAGAAGGGTGTAGAGGAGTGTACATGGGTGAAAGAGGGGTGTAGAGGAGTGTACATGGGTGACAGATGGGTGTACATGGGTGACAGAGGGGTGTAGAGGAGTGTACATGAGTGACAGAGGGGTATAGAGGAGTGTACATGGGTGACAGAGGGGTGCAGAAGAGTGTACATGGGTGACAGGGGTGTAGAGGAGTGTACATGGGTGACAGGGGTGTAGAGGAGCATACATGGGTGAAAGGGGTGTAGAGGAATGTACAAAGGGGTGTATAGGAGCGTACATGGGTGACAGGGGTGTAGAGGAGTGTACATGGGTGACAGAGGGGTAGAGAGGAGTGTATATGAGTGACAGAGGGGTGTTGAGGAGTGTACATGGGTGATAGATGGGTGTAGAGGAGTGTACATGGGTGACAGAGGGGTGTAGAGGAGTGTACATGGGTGATAGTTGGGTGTAGAGGAGTGTACATGGGTGACAGAGGGGTAGAGAGGAGTGCATATGGGTGACAGAGGGGTGTAGAGGAGTGAACATGGGTGATAGATGGGTGTAGAGGAGTGTACATGGGTGATAGATGGGTGTAGAAGAGTGTACATGGGTGACAGAGGGGTAGAGAGGAGTGTACATGGGTGACAGAGGGGTGTAGAGGAGTGTACATGGGTGACAGAGGGGTGTAGAGGAGTGTACATGGGTGACAGAGGGGTGTAGAGGAGTGTACATGAGTGAAAGAGGGGTGTAGAAGAGTGTACATGGGTGACAGAGGGGTATAGAGGAGTGTACATGGGTGAGAGAGGGGTGTAGAGGAGTGTACATGGGTGACAGAGGGGTGTAGAGGAGTGTACATGGGTGACAGAGGGGTGTAGAGGAGTGTACATGGGTGACAGAGGGGTGTAGAGGAGTGTGCACCCTAAAGCACAAACTCACACCGCACACGCGTGTGTGTTTATATACATATATATATATATATATATATATATATATATATATATATATATATATATAAATGTCGAAAAAAATGCAGCACTACTTTACCACAGTAGGTGGGTGCCAGCTCCTCAGGCTCGATCACAGCCAATTGATAACTTCAAAAATGGTGCGGCACTCCAAATATCCAAAAAATAACTATTTATTCCACATGTCAAACAGTGCGACGTTTCAGCCCCTCTTGCTTGCATGCACACATACATAAACAGACCTACACTCATATAAATATCAATACAAACAAAATGAAAAACTTTATTAAAACTTTTTTGGGGATTGGAAGCTTTTTTTTTAGATTGGAGGCTCCATTATACATACACTGTACAGCAATCATACCTCCATTATACATACACTGTACAGCAATCATACATCCATTATACATACACTGTACATCAATCATACCTCCATTATACATACACTGTACAGCAATCATACCTCCATTATACATACACTGTACAGCAATCATACCTCCATTATACATACACTGTACAGCAATCATACATTCAGTATACATACACTGTACAGCAATCATACCTCCATTATACATACACTGTACAGCAATCATACATCCATTATACATACACTGTACAGCAATCATACATCCATTATACATACACTGTACAGCAATCATACATTCAGTATACATACACTGTACAGCAATCATACCTCCATTATACATACACTGTACAGCAATCATACATTCAGTATACATACACTGTACAGCAATCATACATCCATTATACATACACTGTACAGCAATTATACATCCATTATACATACACTGTACAGCAAGCATACATTCAGTATACATACACTGTACAGCAATCATACATCCATTATACATACACTGTACAGCAAGCATATCTCCATTATACATACACTGTACAGCAATCATACATTCATTATACATACACTGTACAGCAATCATACCTCCATTATACATACACTGTACAGCAATCATACATTCATTATACATACACTGTACAGCAATCATACATCCATTATACATACACTGTACAGCAATCATACCTCCATTATACATACACTGTACAGCAATCATACATTCATTATACATACACTGTACAGCAATCATACCTCCATTATACATACACTGTACAGCAATCATACCTCCTTTATTCATACACTGTACAGCAATCATACATTCATTATACATACACTGTACAGCAATCATACCTCCATTATACATACACTGTACAGCAATCATACATCCATTATACATACACTGTACAGCAATCATACATCCATTATACATACACTGTACAGCAATCATACCTCCATTATACATACACTGTACAGCAATCATACATTCATTATACATACACTGTACAGCAATCATACCTCCATTATACATACACTGTACAGCAATCATACATTCATTATACATACACTGTACAGCAATCATACATCCATTATACATACACTGTACAGCAAGCATACCTCCATTATACATACACTGTACAGCAATCATACATTCAGTATACATACACTGTACAGCAATCATACATTCATTATACATACACTGTACAGCAATCATACATCCATTATACATACACTGTACAGCAATCATACATTCATTATACATACACTGTACAGCAATCATACATCCATTATACATACACTGTACAGCAAGCATACCTCCATTATACATACACTGTACAGCAATCATACATTCATTATACATACACTGTACAGCAATCATACATCCATTATACATACACTGTACAGCAAGCATACATTCATTATACATACACTGTGACTGTACAGCAATCATATATCCATTATACATACACTTGACTGGATGGGATTTTAGATACATCCCTTCCTCTCTAACCCACTCTTAACCACGTAACAACCCCTTCTCCCAATAGAAAAGACACTGACACCTGCTGTGGGAAAATTGGGCCGTGTGGCCCATTTATTTAACAAACCAATAAATAACATTTGAATATTTACATATAAACATAACCAAACTGGAGGGCACTCCCCTCCCCCAACCGGATTTGTGCAACACGCTTCTTACCCCTGGCCGCAAGCCCCTGGCCGCGAGCCCCTGGCCCAGGGGCACCCCGGTAACCTTCCGCACAATCCCTTGAACTCCTGAGGCCCAGAACCACCACCAGGAGGCCCAATTGAACCATCTCAAACATTTATCTTTCAAACTACTAACTCCCCCGGGACCCTTTCACATGCCTCCCCCTTATCAGAATCCCACCCACCAAGCGTTTAAAAAAAGGGCGGGCGGGCGGGACCTTCTTCTCGCTTCTACACGCCGACTGGTGAGTACCCTCCCCCCCTGGGGCACCCCCCTATATACACTCCTCCCCCTCCCCTCCAGATGACCTCTCTTTCACCCCACTCTCGAGCCACCTGCTACTGTCCCTTAAAGGAGCAGCAGCCATTTAACCCTTTAACCCCCATTCTCTTGAAATATACCTCTAACCCCATTAACCCTTACTAACATCTGTGAGGGCCACTAAAACCCCCGTCAAGACGCCACTACGCCAGGGGTTCCCCCGCTCCGTTTGCTCCCATGACTGGATGGGATTTTAGATACATCCCTTCCTCTCTAACCCACTCTTAACCACGTAACAACCCCTTCTCCCAATAGAAAAGACACTGACACCTGCTGTGGGAAAATTGGGCCATGTGGCCCATTTATTTAACAAACCAATAAATAACATTTGAATATTTACATATAAACATAACCAAACTGGAGGGCACTCCCCTCCCCCAACCGGATTTGTGCAACACGCTTCTTACCCCTGGCCGCGAGCCCCTGGACCAGAGGCACCCCGGTAACCTTCCGCACAATCCCTCGAACTCCTGAGGCCCAGAACCACCACCAGGAGGCCCAATTGAACCATCTCAAACATTTATCTTTCAAACTACTAACTCCCCCGGGACCCTTTCACATGCCACAGATGAAAGACAGTGACACCTCACTGACCTTCATCCCGCCACACACGCAACGCCAGCTCAATACCCCCTTGCAAGGCCAACGCCCACAAGTCCATTCCAATGTCATTTAAATGAATACCATCAGGATCCAAGAATTCCCAAGGCTCCCCCTCCAGATCAGTGTGCCTCACCACTATCCCCCCATTCCTACGAACAAAACGACCCACCTCTTTGTTGAGCTTGACCCGAGCCTTATTCAAGCGATCCACCGACCTGGCGTGCCGCCACACCCGCCGAGCCACCATGTCAGACCAAACGAACAACAAACCTGGAAAGGTAGATTTTAGCCTCAGAATGTCAAGCTTAATGTCTCTAATTAACTCCCGTGACGATCGAAGGCCCAAATCATTGCCCCCAGCATGCACCACCAAGATGTCCGGGTGGCGGTCCAAAGAAGCGTTGAACTGTACCTCAGGGAGCACCCCGCACCACAGCATGCCACCAATTCCAATCCACCAAACACCGCCAGGTCCCTCGAAAAACCCAGCTGCCTCCCGTCCCGTCTCACCGCAGCCCGGATCGCCCCCCTCCGAACATAGGAGTGACCAAAAATCCACACCAAGCACGGATCACGACCTGAAAAACACAAACAAGAAAACATAGCAAGCAAAATAACCCACGTAACATAATCATAACAGATGGGGACGAACATACAGACGAAAACGAGCAGACTCCCATCGCCCAATCCGCCGAATCACTTCCTCACCCATCCCCCACCGGGCCGCCTCAGTGGCGGCCCCTATTCTAAATGAATGAGAACTGTAATCCCCAGGATCTAGCCCCCGTGCCTTCAAACATCTACGGAAAACAGACACAAATTGAAAGCGCGAGAGAGATGACCCATCCCTATGCACTAAAAAAGATCCCATACCATCCGGCCTCACTGACAGAAACGCCCGCATGCATCGCACCGGGCACACCAAGGACCCTGGCAAATCACCTAGAACCACCCAACAACCCCGACCTCTCAGATCAGTTTTGGACCTGCGTAAAAAACAACTCACCCCCTCCGCCTGCAAAATCACATCCCCATACAACAAACCCCCAACCACCGATCTACTCTGAGCCACCAGTTCCGAAATTCGAAAGGCCCCAAAAAAGGCCAACACAAACGCCACCCGAAACAACAGCACCTCGTAAGCATCCGTGCATTCACACTCCACCCGTTCCACCAGGAAACCCAACAAATCAAAAGAAACCGGGCGACGCCTATCCGGCTGCGTACCCCCCCTACGGTATCCCATAAGGGCGCGACGCACTAAAAAATGCTTAGTGGCATCCCCCAGGCCCCGCACCAAAAACCAAAACGCCAGAGCTGACATACGGCGTGACACACCCGAAACAGACACCCCCGACTCAAACTGCATCCCCACAAAATACAGCACCACAGTCACCCAGTCCTCAGTACCAGCACACACACCCACCCTCTCCAGTAACACCTCCCATTCACCCCAAACCTTCGAATACGCAGACCAAGTGCGAGCACTCAGTGACCTCTGAATCAACTGCGCCGCCGCTCCCAAACCACGCTCCACAGCCAATCGGGGCAAGGGATCCCGCACCGCTCCGCCTCCGGTGCCAGCACGCGAAACCTGTCCCACTGTGAACGAGAAAGAGAATCAGCGACAGAGTTGACAACACCTGGAACATGTACAGCAACAAACTGCGCATTCAACAACAATCCCCGCAGAACCAAATGACGAAGCAAGCGCAAAACCGGCGGAGAACTAGAAGTCTGATTATTAATCGCATGGACCACCCCCATATTGTCACAACGAAAACGGACCCTCCTATCCCTCAGCCGATCCCCCCAAATTTCCGTTGCCACCACAATAGGAAACAGCTCCAACACAACTAGATTAGCCACCAAACCCGCCGCACGCCAAGAATCCGGCCACCCCGCCGCACTCCACTCCCCCTGAAAAAATGCCCCATAACCTACCGAACCCGCTGCATCGGTAAACAATTCCAACTCAGCATCATCAACCACCTCCGCCATCCACATGGACCTGCCGTTGTAAACCGACAAAAAGGAATCCCACACTTCCAAGTCTGTACGCACCTCCCCAGACAACCTAACATAGTGATGCGGAACCGTCACCCCCGCCGTGGCCAAGGACAAACGTCTACAAAAAACCCTACCCATAGGTAAAATCCTACAGGCAAAATTCAATTTCCCCAACAACGACTGGACCTCCTTCAAAGGTGCCCTCTTACAACGCCGACACTGCTGCACACACTGCCTCAAATCCGCCAACTTATCCTCCGGCAAGCGACACTCCATACGATCCGAATCAATCACTATACCCAAAAACTTCACCACCGTGGACGGTCCCTCCGTCTTATCAGGAGCTAACGGGACCCCAAAACGCTGCGCTACCGCCTCCATAGTATGCAACAACACCGAACAAATCCGAGAGCCCCTGGGCCCCAAAAAAAGAAAGTCGTCAAGGTAATGCAGCACAGAGGACCAGCCGGCCTCCTGGCACACCACCCATTCCAAAAAACAACTAAAAGCCTCAAAATACGCACATGAAATCGAACAGCCCATTGGTAAACAACAATCAACATAATACTGACCCTCCCAACAAATTCCTAATAAATGAAAACTACCCGGATGGACCGGCAACAAACGGAACGCCGATTCCACATCCGTCTTGGCCAATAATGCCCCTTGTCCAAACTTCCGAACCCACCGCACCGCTGCATCAAAAGAGGTATATGTCACCGCACACACACCCTCCTCAATCCCATCATTAACCGAAGCCCCAGCCGGGTAAGACAAATGATGTATCAATCTGAACTTGCCCGGCTCCTTTTTAGGAACCAGGCCTAGCGGTGAAACCACCAAATCCGCCAATTGCGGGTCCGGAAAAGGACCCGCCATCCTGCCCAACGCCACCTCACTTTGCAGCTTAGCCGTGACCACCTGAGGATGACCATAAGCCGAAACCAAATTGCGCCCCCCAACCCCCTGCGCAACTGCCGAACTGGGAATCACAAAACCCAAACTAAAACCCTCCTCCAACAAAACCGCCGCCGACCTATTTGGGTACTGTCTTAAAAACGGCCGCATCACGTTCACCCTCACTGGAGTCGCCCCGGGACGCTGAAGCCTCAGCTCCCTTTCCTTTCCCACGCTTAAAACATCGGGAGAAACTGTGAGCCCCCCCCACACCCCGAACATTCATGCTTAAATTTACAATCTGAGAGGAAGCGGCAATGCCCTTCATTATACTGCCAACAGCAGCCCCGACGCGAACCGGCCGACTGTCCGGCCGCTGAGAAACCGCCGGCCGCCCCCTGAAAGGGCTGAGACCCCCCACGAGGAGCGGCCATAAGTCGCATCCATAAACTTATGTCCTTATGATCCCACCTCAAGGAAGCCCGGACCGCCTTGCGCTGACGAAAATGCTCGTCATAACGCAGCCACGCCACTCCCCCATACACCCGGTATGCCTCACCAATAGAATCAAAATAACAAAAAAGCGCCGAACAATGTTCTGGTGCCTTCTCCCCAATAACACTCGCCAGGATAGAAAAGGCCTGCATCCAATTAGTAAACGTGCGAGGTATCAGCCGATACCGCCGTTTCTCCTCCTCCTTCTTCTTACTCTCCTCCGGCTTCTTCCTATCTAAATTAAATTTTTCCAACGGAAGCAAGGAGAAGATCTCGACATATTCGTCCTTCCAGATCTTCTCCTTCACTTCCGGTTTCAAGTGAGCCCCCAGGGGCCCCTCAAAACAGACATACACTTCCCCTTTCGCGGAGTCCGCCATACGGACATCCTCCGCCGCTGCCTTAGCGACCGCTGCAGCTCCCGCAGCACCTCCACCCACGGCCGATGCCACCACCGACCCGCCCCCCGCCGGCGCCTCAACCTGTACTCCCGCCGCCGGAGCAACCCACACAGGAACTGGGGAAGCCCCCACAGCCGTACCCCCAGGACGCCCAGACAAAACACTCATTAACTGTGAAAGCAAAACCCGCAACCCCCCATCCCCCGTCACATTCAAAGGAACAGGCCCCAACCCCAAATCCCCAGAGGACTCACCAGGCTGACCCGAAGCCGATGCCCCAGCAGCCGCAGGCCTGGGCGTCCGCTCCCTGGAACCGCCGGCCGCACTCCTGTCATCCAGCGCTGTTGAAGGTCCCGCCAAATCCGCTCCAGGCTCCCGCCGACGAATGACCGCCTCACCGGCCGCCCTCCTTTCCGGATTCGCCAGCTCCTCTTCAGCATCTGCAGCACAATCAGAAAGGGAAGAATCAGAAGGAGAATATTCCCCAACTGCAGTTCCAGACCTGCCATGCCGACTCCTACCACCAGGTGGCGCCCTCTCACTGTAGCACTCTGGATCCTGCCGACCTCCAGCAAGCCCATCTTCCCTCACAGGCAGAGAGACGCTGACAGAAGATCTCCGAGCTCTGGCCTCCCCTGCACTCCCGGAGCTCTGCTGCTGTGCTGTACGCTGCTGGGCTGCACTCAGAGAAGGTGAGCCAGCCGTGTCCCTGCTGCCTCCGGGCCTCCTCTCCTCTGCAGACCTGGCCCCAGAACGCTGCCTAGAGCCCGACCCTGCACTGGACAGGGCCGGCCCTGCCTCCCCTCCTCCACTCTGCCGGGCCTCACGTCGGGCAGATGAAGAGACCGCAGCCGCCATCACAGGGGGACCGGCAGCTCCGGCCGTCCCCCGTTCACTCCTGGTGCCCTTCCTCAACGATCTCCGGCCTGACACCCCCACCTCAGGGACGGCCGCACCACCACCCGGGCCGCACAGTGGGGAAGGAGCGGAGGGACCAGCAGCTGCCCCCCCTCCTGCATCCTCTGCCCTACGCCCTGACACTGTCCCCCGGGAAGCGGCACTGGAAGTGCCCCCACACACTGTACCTGCCATCTCCCGGGAAGACCGCACAGGGCTCAGGCACCGCCGCCTGCTACGGGGAGTGGGCTCAGGACTCAGACGCTCTGGAGCCCTGGATCTACGGGACCCGCGCCGCAAGCCAGGGAGGGGGCCAGCCTGCACCCCACTCCCGATCCCCAGGGCCCCCCGCAACTGTTCCTGCACCCAAGCATTCCCATGAGACGCTGCAGCAGCCCGGAGGTGGGTGAAAAGATCATCCAGGGACGACATGGCACCTTCTTCTCGCTTCTACACGCCGATTGGTGAGTACCCTCCCCCCCTGGGGCACCCCCCTATATACACTCCTCCCCCTCCCCTCCAGATGACCTCTCTTTCACCCCACTCTCGAGCCACCTGCTACTGTTCCTTAAAGGAGCAGCAGCCATTTAACCCTTTAACCCCCATTCTCTTGAAATATACCTCTAACCCCATTAACCCTTACTAACATCTGGGAGGGCCACTAAAACCCCCGTCAAGACGCCACTACGCCAGGGGTTCCCCCGCTCAGTTTGCTCCCAGTACAGCAATCATACCTCCATTATACATACACTGTACAGCAATCATATATTCATTATACATACACTGTACAGCAATCATACCTCCATTATACATACACTGTACAGCAATCATACCTCCATTATACATACACTGTACAGAAATCATACATTCATTATACATACACTGTACAGCAATCATACCTACATAATACATACACTGTACAGCAATCATACATCCATTATACATACACTGTACAGCAATCATACATCCATTATACATACACTGTACAGCAATCATACATTCATTATACATACACTGAACAGCAATCATACATCCATTATAAATACACTGTACAGCAAGCATACCTCCATTATACATACACTGTACAGCAATCATACATTCAGTATACATACACTGTACAGCAATCATACATCCATTATACATACACTGTACAGCAAGCATACCTCCATTATACATACACTGTACAGCAATCATACCTCCATTATACATACACTGTACAGAAATCATACAACCATTATACATACACTGTACAGCAAGCATACCTCCATTATACATACACTGTACAGCAAGCATACCTCCATTATACATACACTGTACAGCAATCATACATCCATTATACATACACTGTACAGCAAGCATACCTCCATTATACATACACTGTACAGCAATCATACATCCATTATACATACACTGTACAGCAATCATATATTCATTATACATACACTGTACAGCAATCATACCTCCATTATACATACACTGTACAGCAATCATACATTCATTATACATACACTGTACAGCAATCATACATCCATTATACATACACTGTACAGCAATCATACATCCATTATACATACACTGTACAGCAAGCATACCTCCATTATACATACACTGTAAAGCAATCATACATTCATTATACATACACTGTACAGCAATCATACATCCATTATACATACACTGTACAGCAATCATACATCCATTATACATACACTGTACAGCAATCATACATCCATTATACATACACTGTACAGCAAGCATACCTCCATTATACATACACTGTACAGCAATCATACATTCATTATACATGCACTGTACAGCAATCATACATCCATTATACATACACTGTACAGCAATCATACATTCATTATACATACACTGTACAGCAATCATACATCCATTATACATACACTGTACAGCAATCATACCTCCATTATACATACACTGTACAGCAATCATACATTCATTATACATACACTGTACAGCAATCATACCTCCATTATACATACACTGTACAGCAATCATACCTCCTTTATTCATACACTGTACAGCAATCATACATTCATTATACATACACTGTACAGCAATCATACCTCCATTATACATACACTGTACAGCAATCATACCTCCTTTATTCATACACTGTACAGCAATCATACATCCATTATACATACACTGTACAGCAAGCATACATCCATTATACATACACTGTACAGCAAGCATACCTCCATTATACATACACTGTACAGCAATCATACCTCCATTATACATACACTGTACAGAAATCATACAACCATTATACATACACTGTACAGCAAGCATACCTCCATTATACATACACTGTACAGCAAGCATACCTCCATTATACATACACTGTACAGCAATCATACATCCATTATACATACACTGTACAGCAAGCATACCTCCATTATACATACACTGTACAGCAATCATACATCCATTATACATACACTGTACAGCAATCATATATTCATTATACATACACTGTACAGCAATCATACCTCCATTATACATACACTGTACAGCAATCATACATTCATTATACATACACTGTACAGCAATCATACATCCATTATACATACACTGTACAGCAATCATACATCCATTATACATACACTGTACAGCAAGCATACCTCCATTATACATACACTGTAAAGCAATCATACATTCATTATACATACACTGTACAGCAATCATACATCCATTATACATACACTGTACAGCAATCATACATCCATTATACATACACTGTACAGCAATCATACATCCATTATACATACACTGTACAGCAAGCATACCTCCATTATACATACACTGTACAGCAATCATACATTCATTATACATGCACTGTACAGCAATCATACATCCATTATACATACACTGTACAGCAATCATACATTCATTATACATACACTGTACAGCAATCATACATCCATTATACATACACTGTACAGCAATCATACCTCCATTATACATACACTGTACAGCAATCATACATTCATTATACATACACTGTACAGCAATCATACCTCCATTATACATACACTGTACAGCAATCATACCTCCTTTATTCATACACTGTACAGCAATCATACATTCATTATACATACACTGTACAGCAATCATACCTCCATTATACATACACTGTACAGCAATCATACATCCATTGTACATACACTGTACAGCAATCATACATCCATTATACATACACTGTACAGCAAGCATACCTCCATTATACATACACTGTACAGCAATCATACATCCATTATACATACACTGTACAGCAAGCATACCTCCATTATACATACACTGTACAGCAATCATACATTCATTATACATACACTGTACAGCAATCATACATCCATTATACATACACTGTACAGCAATCATACATCCATTATACATACACTGTACAGCAATCATACATCCATTATACATACACTGTACAGCAAGCATACCTCCATTATACATACACTGTACAGCAATCATACATTCATTATACATACACTGTACAGCAATAATACATCCATTATACATACACTGTACAGCAATCATACATTCATTATACATACACTGTACAGCAATCATACATCCATTATACATACACTGTACAGCAATCATACATCCATTATACATACACTGTACAGCAATCATACATCCATTATACATACACTGTACAGCAATCATACATCCATTATACATACACTGTACAACAATCATACCTCCATTATACATACACTGTACAGCAAGCATACCTCCATTATACATACACTGTACAGCAATCATACATCCATTATACATACACTGTACAGCAATCATACATCCATTATACATACACTGTACAGCAATCATACATCCATTATACATACACTGTACAGCAATCATACATCCATTATACATACACTGTACAGCAAGCATACATTCATTATACATACACAGTGACTGTACAGCAATCATACATCCATTATACATACACTGTACAGCAATCATACATTCATTATACATACACTGTACAGCAATCATACATCCATTATACATACACTGTGTCTGTACAGCAATCATACATCCATTATACATACACTGTACAGCAATCATACATTCATTATACATACACTGTACAGCAATCATACATCCATTATACATACACTGTACAGCAATCATACATCCATTATACATACACTGTGACTGTACAGCAATCATACATCCATTATACATACACTGTACAGCAATCATACATCCATTATACATACACTGACTGTACAGCAATCATACATCCATTATACATACACTGTGACTGTATAGCAATCAAACATCCATTATACATACACTGTACAGCAAGCGTACCTCCATTATACATACACTGTGACTGTACAGCAATCATACATCCATTATACATACACTGTACAGCAAGCATACCTCCATTATACATACCCTGTGACTGTACAGCAATCATACATCCATTATACATACACTGTACAGCAATCATACATCCATTATACATACACTGTACAGCAAGCATACCTCCATTATACATACACTGTACAGCAATCATACCTCCATTATACATACACTGTACAGCAATCATACCTCCATTTTACATACACTGTACAGCAATCATACCTCCATTATACATACACTGTACAGCAAGCATACCTCCATTATACATACACTGTACAGCAAGCATACCTCCATTATACATACACTGTGACTGTACAGCAATCATACATCCATTATACATACACTGTACAGCAAGCATACCTCCATTATACATAAACTGTACAGCAATCATACATCCATTATACATACACTGTGACTGTACAGCAATCATACATCCATTATACATACACTGTGACTGAACAGCAAGCATACCTCCATTATACATACACTGACTGTACAGCAATCATACATCCATTATACATACACTATACAGCAAGCATACCTCCATTATACATACACTGTACAGCAAGCATACCTCCATTATACATACACTGTACAGCAAGCATACCTCCATTATACATACACTGTACAGCAATCATACCTCCATTATACATACACTGTGACTGTACAGCAAGCATACCTCCAATCCATTAATAATGGATTGGATGTATGATTGTTGTACAGTCACAGACACAGTGTATGTATAATGGATGTATGATTGCTGTACAGTGTATGTATAATGGACAGGGCTATCTTTAATTTTGATTGGACCCTGGGCAAGCAATTTTTTTTTGGGGCCCCCCGCTCCCCCACCCCCATCCCACACACACTCGGGATCAGTACAGGATCAGTAATGTAATGTATGTACACAGTGACCTCACCAGCAGAATAGTGAGTACAGCTCTGGTGCATAATACAGGATATAACTCAGGATCAATACAGGATAAGTAATGTAATGTATGTACACAGTGACCTCACCAGCAGAATAGTGAGTACAGCTCTGGAGAGAAGGTGTGTTCTGCTGAGCTCCAGAGTTTCCCAGAGAAGCAGTGATTTTCTTCCACCCCTCCCCAGGTGTGTGGCAGACACCTGGGTAGGTTTTCCTGCTATGGAGCCCCGGGAAGCTGGGGCTTCATCTTGCACCCCCCCCGTTCTCGGCTGGCGGGGTGTGCAAAGGAAAATGCAACAGCCAGTAGTCAGGATGGGGTGAGGAGATCCACCAGGGTCCACAGCCATGTGGGGCCCCCTCCCCCGACCTCAGCTGGGAGCTGCAAAGCTTCCAGCAGAAGCTCATCCAGGCAGCGGAGTGGAAAGTCTGCATCTGTTTCCTCAGAACCCCAGCAATGGGGGGTAAAGGGGCCCAGAGAATCCCTGGCCAGCTTTGGGTCCAAAATCCAGGCCAAGATGGCTCAGTATGAACAGCTCGGAAAACAACTAAGAGGCCTCAGAGAGGAGCTGAAGTTTGCAAGACTGTTGAGACCCAATTAGCTCCGAGCAGGCTATAACTACCCCTCCCCCTTACTACAATAATTAATTAAATAATAACTGACACAACAACAATTCAACTTTTCCGTGGGTGGGGATCGGCCACAGCTTTATTTATAAAATTACTTATATAAATAACAATTTAACTGTAACAAAGACACCGATTGGCTTCTTGCCAACCCGAGAGGTGCTGCCACACTGTCCTGTGTGGAGGTCTACCCCGGGTTGACCCCGCTTTCACCGTCTTCTTACCGCCAAGCTGTGACTTACAATAAACAGAGATACAAAAAGGGAGGGAGGGAGGGCAAAACTCCGGGTCCTGGGCAGATTGAGGGGGGAAGGGAGGCACCACAGCTATAAATACCCTGGGGAGGGCCCCTGAAAGCCCGGGAAACTATTAGACCCCTGATTGGTGCACTCCTTCCCCCCCACCCATGGGACATACCACTATAGTTAGCAACAGGTTTTTACAGGCGGGGGAGGGGGCTAAAAAACATTGCCTGTATATTTCTTAACCCCTTAACTGCTCACCAGTCAGGGGGCAAGCTAGTTATGCACAGCTTGCCCCTCCAGACTGTTGAGACCCAATTAGCTCCGAGCAGGCTATAACTACCCCTCCCCCTTACTACAATAATTAATTAAATAATAACTGACACAACAACAATTCAACTTTTCCGTGGGTGGGGATCGGCCAAAGCTTTATTTATAAAATTACTTATATAAATAACAATTTAACTGTAACAAAGACACCGATTGGCTTCTTGCCAACCCGAGAGGTGCTGCCACACTGTCCTGTGTGGAGGTCTACCCCGGGTTGACCCCGCTTTCACCGTCTTCTTACCGCCACGGAGGAGACCAGTTAGCCCTACACTGGGCTCCGACCCCCACCCAAGAGATACTGGATAGCCAACACCTGGGGCCAACTCAGCCCCCCGAACACACCCAACACATTTCCTCTCCAGGAAAGTCGCCCAACACATTTCCTCTCCAGGAAATTCGCCCAACACATAACCTCTCCAGGAAATCCGAGGTACCTGCCGCCAGGTCCTATGTTTTTGCATTTTATTTTATTTTTTTTATTTTTTTTGTATTCACTAACTCTTGTGTGAACTCATTTCTCAGACTCGCCCATACACCGAAGAGTGCCGCAGCACTCGCACCACCTTGCGGAAAGCCGCTCGCAAAACAAAAACACATGTGGAAAACATCAAACTGGGCGAAAATAGCAACGCAACATGCAGATCGCCCGCGCCCCACGCGCTGCGCTACCCTCTCCGGAAACTGAGCCCTCTCCGACACACCGACACAAAAAGAGAGCGAATCCCAAACTCACAACACCCCCTCCTACAAAGAGAAGCCAAAACCCAAAACAGACAATCGAGGGCGGGGAGCATAAAAGAAAAAGGGGGGGGGGAGGCCCCCACCGCAGTCCAGTCAACAATAGGACGACAACCGGAAAAAACAGTCATTCGTGGACCCTCATGCAGCACAAGCTGTGTGTCCCAGATCGCCTAAGCAATCTCGGACCGACGGACCTGAAAACGCACAAAATAGGCACCCAAAAAACACATCAGACACCCAAGTGTCATGGAAGGAGACGAGGAGAAAGAAAATGCCCCATCCACCTAGCCCCGAAAAAAGCCAGAGCAAAACCTCGGATCAGAAAAAACGACGCAAAAGCGACAACCAAAAATCCGACCCACAGCCGCCACCAAGCGACCCAAAAACTGATAGGAAAAAACGGTCGCCGACAGCAAGGCCACCCGCTCACGGGCCCAGCCCCTAGGTATACACCAACATCCCACCAACCGCAAAGCAGAAAAGAAAAATCACCCCCCGCCATGCGGCAACCTCACCCCACTGGATCGCAGCACAGTGGGAAAGCACCCTTTTTTTTTTTTGCACTGAGTAGTAGGTGATTCACACGAACAGGTGAAGATACCCAGCGTCACATACTAAAAATGTTAATTGGATACATGCAGAATACAGCCCAAATCTCGAACCTCCTTGGATAGGAGACACAGCAGTTAACTTATTTTATCACAGCCTATCAAAACGAAATAGGAAGTCAAACAGCAGAACCTTGTAGGTACAAAAAACAAAACCCCTATCCACAGACACATTTGGAACCTTCGGGACCCTCCTTGACTGTAGACATCCCGGCCTCCACACCAACCCCAACTACTCGCAAGCGCCTCACCGTGAGTGCGACCAAGTCGCAGGAGCCACTAAAGCGGACCAAGAAATACACCAATCTCCACGATGACCCACAGGCCGAAAATTTAACCACAACTGTATCACTCAGTCCTACCCCGGGACCCGAACCCGAGGTGGTCTCCCATTCCACAGCCACATGAGCAAACCTTCCGACTCCACCCGAGGGAGCAACCTCCGGAACCACTGCCAGAGAACGGGACAAAGCGTCAACACCCAATACCGACCCCAGGGAGTACAGCCGCAAAATAAACCTTATCTCCAAACAGCGAAGCACTAGGTGCAACAAGCCGAGCGCAGGAAGAAAGCCGAAAGAAAGAAATAATAACAGTGACAACGCCCCAAATGTCAGACCGACAAAACGCCCCCGATCACTCAAATCACACCCAAAAAAGAAAAGCATCACCAAATTATAGCGCAATCAAGCACAGGGGCCACGCCAACCCACACAGTACCGTTACAATCCTAGAACATGAACTGCCGAAGCAAGCACCCAAAGTCCCACAACCAACACCAAAGGAAAAAGCGCAAACAAAAAACCCAAGCATGGCAGAAACCCACTGACTACCAAGACACCCAGTAGTAAACCACCCTGCAGCACCACTGAAAAACCAAAACACCACACCAACAACCAACCAAACCAGCCACACCCGGGAACAGAGCGAGCTCCCCATGAGCTGCAACGGGGGACTGAAAGCAGGCCTGTCCACTGCATCACGCCTGAAAAAACCCCAACCAACCGGAACGTCAGCCCTTAGTGCACCAGGGGCACATATGCGGGGGCACAGATACCACACACCCTCGGCGGCCAGAGACAACCTGCAGGAAAAAACTCATGTCATTTCAGAGCTAGCGGTACTGCAGCAGGACTTTGCCTCTGACCGCCAGGGGGGTGTCTGCTCCAGTAAGGAGGGAGGGAGGAGAGCAGGGCAGGTCAGACAGGTACTGGTAGTGGGGGACTCAATTATTAGGGGGACAGATAGGGCGATCTGTCACAAAGACCGGGATAGCCGAACAGTGTGTTGTCTTCCTGGCGCTCGAGTTCGGCACATCGCGGATCGGGTTGACAGGTTGCTGGGTGGGGCTGGAGAAGACCCAGCAGTCATGGTACATATTGGCACCAATGACAAAGTAAGAGGTAGATGGAGTGTCCTTAAAAAGGATTTCAGGGACTTAGGCTGCAAGCTTAAGGCAAGGACCTCCAAGGTAGTATTTTCTGAAATATTACCTGTACCACGAGCCACACCAGAGAGGCAGCGGGAGATTAGGGAGGTAAACAAGTGGCTCAGAAGCTGGTGTAGGAAGGAGGGGTTTGGGTTCATGGAGAACTGGGCAGACTTCGACTTTAAAGGAAACAGATTTCTGACTATAGCTAAAGACCATTATCTGTCCCAAATGGTGCAGGGCCTGACCAGAGGGGGCGCCCTACTAGACTTAATATTTACCAACGTACTGAAACTGGCAGAGTAATTAATGTGCAAGTAGATGGACACCGAGGAAATAGTGATCATAATGTAATACATTATAACTTGTTCTTCAATAAGGGAATCTCTCGAGGGGCCACAAAAACAATGAACTTTCGAAAAGCAAAGTTCGATCAACTCAGAGAAGCCCATAACAATATAAAATGGGATATTGTCCTCAAAAAGAACAATACTGACACTAAATGGGAGACTTTTAAAAATATCTTAAATTTTCACTGTAAGATGTATATACTTTATAGGAATAAAAGGGTCAGAAATAAAAGAAAACCAATATGGATGAATAAAAATGTTAAGGGGGCAATAAATGACTAAAATAAAGCATTTCAGTTACTAAAACAGGACAGCAGTGAAGAAGCATTAAAAAGCTATAGAGAAAAATGTGAAATATGTAAAAAACAGATAAAAGCCGCAAAAATAGAGACAGAAAGACTCATTGCCAAAGAGAGTATAACTAACCCCAAAATGTTCTTTAATTATATAAATAGCAAAAAGGTCAAAAATGAAAGTGTTGGCCCTTTAAAAAATGATGAGGAAGAAATTATAAACGGGGATCAGGAAAAAGCAAATATACTAAAATTCTTCTCCACTGTATTCACTGAGGAAAATGAAATGCCAGGTGAAATACAGTGTGATAAGGTAAACTCCCCAGTACAGGTCACCTGTCTAACCCAGGAAGAAGTACAGTGCCACCTACAAAAAATCAAAATAGACAAATCACCAGGTCCAGATGGCATTCACCCCCATGTTCTAAAGGAATTAAGTAATGTAATAGACAGACGCGGAGGTGTTGAGGGGCATGTGTGGAACTCCGCTACTCCTTGCTGGGATTTGAATAGACTGGCCCAGACCCTTTCTTGTGGATGGAGAGTGGAGCTGAGTAAAACGATCAGACTTTACATGTGATGAATATCTAACAGTGCAGAAGCCGGTGAAACCATTGATTAATACCCCGGCAATATTCTGAACAGCAGCAGCCTCTTGCACTGGCCCCATGTGGAATGGACAATATTGGATGCCTGACTCTCTGCCTGGTCACTCCTCCTAGCGATTTGGAGAAACCGGGACTCATGGACTAAATTGAACAACTTGGTCTTAGCAGAATTCCTCTCTCATGAAATTGAACCCCTCCCTGGACCCAATAAGATCAGTGACTCTGGGGGGTGATTGCACTGTCTACCAGGGGGAGCGTGAATACGCTAATGATTCCGTAGTTGCATATTAGTATGCTATATTTGGTGGTGGATATTTCTGGATCAGGGTGTGATACCCTAGGTTTTAAGCGCTCCCCAGAGCCATATGGGACTGTGAATTCTTACTTTTGTATGCTGTAAATAACGGGATTTAAATTCTCGAGTGGGAGGGGCCTATGGTGTATAAAGTTGCTAAGTTGGTCCGTGATATCCCCGTAGTGATACATACACCCCACAAATATAAAGTGAAGAGAAATAGTGGGTGAAATGGCCCCTAAGGTGAACCCCAGAAGATCAGGGGGTAGCTCGCCACAAAAAGATAAGGGGGCTATGGGTAAATTGGATAAAATATGGAAGTCTCCAGCTGTGGGTATAAAAACTAGAACCCAGAAGGATCTCTCCCCTAGTAAAACAGGCTCTAGGTACTCGGTCTTGGAGGTGGAAGAAACTGAGGAAGGGCAGTCTGTGCCCCCTATGGGAACACAGATGTTGGAGGAGATCTTGGGAGGGGTGAAAAAACTAATTGTGCAATTGAGGAGATAAATAAACAATTAGGTGTGGTATCTACCGAGGTATCTCTGATAAGACACGATATGACTAAAATGAGAGATAGGATTTCCAGACTGGAGGAAGAAGCCCCTAAAACAGAAAATAGGATTAAGGTTTTGGAGGAGGAGGTTAATGACTTGAAAAAGGAGAGGACATCTGTTAAAGATAAGCTCACAGACCTTGAGGATAGATCCAGACGTTGTAATATAAGGATGGTGGGGTTTCCTGAGGGGGTGGAGGGGGGGGGGGGACTCTGCCATACAGTTTCTTAGTAGGTGGTTGAAGGAGGGGATAGGGGAAGGGCATCTTACCCCAATGTTTGGGATTGAACGAGCTCATCGGTGCCAAGGCGTATTCCCCCTCCGGGGGGTCCCCCTAGGACAATCCTAATTAAGTTATATACCTCCCAGGACAGGGATACTATCCTTAGGAGGGCAAGAGAGATGAGGGACCTACAGTATAATGGACAGAATATTTTTCTATATCCGGATTTCTCTTGGGAGACCCAGAGGAAAAGGGCATCCTTTCGGGAGATAAAAAGGCGGCTAAAGAACGCAGGGGTGCCCTTCTCTCTGCTGTTTCCAACGAGACTCCGGGTTGAGCATAAGGGAAAGGTAACAATATTTGGAACCCCACAAGAAGTCTCAGATTGGATGGATAAATAAGGCATCTAATATAAGGCACTACTGTGGCATTAGGGGTTGGAAGTATTAGTTGAGTAATAATGTTACGTCTCGGGGGGGAGGGGTTGGGGGGTTCTCTGGGGTGTCACTAGGATACGAGTGCATAGTAGAAGTACGGTGCATTATGGGGAGAGGGGGGGGTGCGGGGGGGGGGGAGGATAAGGGAAAGGAGGGAGGGATGGCACGGGATGATCAAAAGAGGTTTTTTTTTTTTTTTCTCTCTCTTCTTCTTCTCTCTTTTCTTTTTTCTCTTAGGCAAATATATCTATGCTTAAATTATTAGCCTGGAACATACGAGGTATGTCGGATAGAATTAAAAAGTGTGCAGTCTTCGATTATATTCGGAGGTGCCTTCCTGCGATCATATGTTTAGTTGAGACCCATAGGTCAAGAGATGAGCAGATACTTCCAAGGAAGTGGGCCAAAGAAGAATACCACTCCAGACTCTCTTCCTACTCCATGGGAGTATCAGTATATGTTCACAGGAGGGTACCATTCGAGACTAAGAATGCAAAGGTAGATAAGTATGGTCGATATGTATTTCTTTATGGAATATGGGAAGATAGGGCAGTCATCTTGGCTTTTGTTTATATTCCTCCATCTTTTAGAGTGGATGTTCTGAGGGACCTCGTGAGCTATAGCGAAAGTAAGACACATTCGGCATTATGGATAGTTGGAGATTTGAACAATGTAATAGACCCTAGTATGGACAGATACAAATTAGGTAGGAATGTAGGGGGGAACGAAACAGCATTGGCGAGATACTGTGGAGAGATGAATTGGGTTGATGGGTGGCGGAAACTAAACCCAGGAGTAACCCAGACAGTACTCATGTTTTAGTACCTCATATAACACCGCTTCCCGAATTGACTTATGCCTGTGTGATAAGAATGCAATGACCTGGACCAGCAGGGTGCAGTATAAAGCTAAAACCCTATCGGACCATTGCCCAGTGGTGGTGGAAATTGGAGGTAAGGTAATGGGTGGGAAAAGGTTGGGCTTTCGGCTCAACCCCCACTGGATTGAATTAGTGGGCGACCAGGACTGGTTTAGACAGGAAATAGAGGCATTCTGGGAGATTAATCATAAGTCCGCAAACCCTCAGGTGGTATGGGATACTATGAAGGCATACTTGAGGGGCCTATATATAGGGCGAATCAATAAAAAAAAAAAAGGAATTCTCACAGGAAGAATCAGTACTGAATAGTAAAGTGGCAACATTAGAAGCAGGGATAGAAGAGGATAGTGGTGGGAACAGCTGTTAGAACTGAAGGCAGCTCAAGAGAAATATAAAGAATATCTACTTAAAAAGGCACAAAATAAACTATTCTTCAGTGGGCAATTTAATTTCTTTGAGAAAGGGAAACCAAATAAGACACTGTCAAGATTACTTAAAAATCAAGGCGACGAATGTGGTATTATGGCTCTGAGGAGGGAGGATGGCAGCATAACCACAGATAGAGAAGAAATAGCCCAAATGGTTGGCTCTTTTTTCTCCATTCTCTATATGGGCAGCGATATTAATAGGGCGGAGGTAGCGGAATTCTTGAGGGGAATTAATATTCCGAGTTTGACAGAGGATGTCAGGGACTCCCTGGATGACCCAATCTCCCTCCAGGAATTGGAGGAGGCATTGGCATCAATCCAAGGGAATACATCCCCTGGGTCTGACGGCATTCCTTTCTAGATATATAGAATATACTCAACCCTGCTGCTTCCAAAACTGCTGGGTATCATTAATGAATCCTGGAGGGGGGGGGGGTTCTCCCTAAATCTATGTGTGAGGCTAATATTAGACTCATTAGGAAAAAAGATAAGGATCCCTTGGATTTGGGCTCATATCTCCTTGCTTAATACAGATATAAAGATAATAGCGAAAGCACTGGCAAGGAGATTGGATAAAGTAGTGGAGGTAGTGGTGGGCGGTGACCAGGGAGGGTTTAGGTCAGGAAGAACGGTTCATGACAATATCCACCAGGTGTATGAAGCAATCCAGAGTGGATCCCGTGGCCCCCGCTCCATTCTGTCATTGGATGCTACTAAAGCTTTTGACAGGGTGGAGTGGGAATACCTCTGGGAAGTTTTGAAGAGGGTTAGGGTGGGCCCGAGGTTTTTGAGTTATATTCAGCTACTATACACTAACCCCGAGGCGAGTGTGGTGGTAGATGGAACCCCCTCCTACCCATTCAAACTAAGTAGAGGAACAAGGCAGGGCTGCCCCCTCTCACCCTTTTTATTTTTAATTTATATTGAACCCTTAGCTGCTTGGATAAGAGATAATGATGTTTATGAGGGATTTGGAGTAAATGGAGAGAAGAGTAAGATCTTGTTATTTGTAGATGATATCCTCCTTTTTGTAACTAACCCACAAGAAAAAATACATCGTATCATTAAGATGTTCGAGGCATTTGCCCCTCTATCTGGGTTGGACATAAATTGGAGTAAATCTACTATGCTCCCCCTGGATGAAGATATGGGGGAGACGGTGGGAAGACTATCCGTGTTCAAAAAAAATGAATGTTTCCATTATCTGGGAGTAAAAATAGCAGCCACGAATGATAGGTTTGTGATTAACAATATACTGCCCCTTTTGAATAGTTTAGCAAAGAGAGTAGAAGTATGGATTAAAATGCCCTTCTCTATGTCAGAAAGGATGGCGATAATAAAAATGGTGGTCCTCCCACAGATCCTTTTTTTTCTTGCTGCCTCGCCAGTGTGGATCGGCAAATGCTGGTTCCGGAAGATAGAAGTGATACTGGGTAGATTGTTATGGGGAACAAAAAGGGTTCGTCTGAAGTACAGATATTTTATGGCCCCTGGAGATAGGGGGGGATTGGATATGCCCAATTTCTTTGTTTATTACATGGCCGCGCAGTTGGTACGAATCGTGAATTGGAGAAATTTTAGATATCTGGAGAAGATTGTAGTAGAAAAGGAGAAAGTGAACATATATGAGGTGTTGGAATTAGATGATTATGAGGAGAGTGGGTCAAATAACACGATGTTATTGTATAAATATAGGAAAGTATGGGAAAGATTAAAGGGAGAATTACATGTAGGAAATAGTTTTGGGTTCACACCCCTATGGGGTAACAATAAATTTAAAGAATTGGTGAAGTGTGAGTCAATTTTTTGGGATAGTAAGGGTATAAAACGACTGGAACAATTATTTGATAAAGGACAACTCTTTTCATTTGAGCACATAAAAAGGGGGTATGATATTAGTGATAACGATTGGCTGTACTATTGGCAAGTTAGTCATGCATTCCATAACACGATAGATAAGGAGATATATGTAGCACAGAAACACAATTTCATAGAAGCACTAACTCAAATAGAGCACTTTAAAAAAAAAAAAGGAATATCAATTTTGTATAAGAAATTAAATAAGATTATTGGAGTAAGGGGGATCGACAGAATTAAAGACAAATGGTCCGGAATAGTGGGTACTGTGTCTGAGGAAGATTGGGACATTATGGCCCAAAATATAAGCAAGGTTTCTCGTAATATGGAACATAAAATTACACAATTTAAGATATTACACAAGACCCACTATTCCGCGCTTCATTTACATAGGATAGGGGTGAGAATCACTTCACAGTGTGTTAAATGTGGTTTGGAAGAGGCGGACTATTTACAAAAGTAATGTAATAGACAGACCCCAATTTTTTATATTCAGGGACTCTATAGTGACAGGGACTGTTCCCCAGGACTGGCGCATGGCAAATGTGGTGCCAATATTTAAGAAGGGGTCAAAAGGTGACCCCGGGAATTATAGACCTGTTAGTTTAACCTCGGTAAATTGTTTGAGGGTTTCCTAAGAGATGCTATTTTGGAATATCTTGATAAAAATAAATGTATGACCCTGTATCAGCATGGATTTATGAGGGATTGATCCTGTCAAACTAACCTGATCAGCTTTTATGAGGAGGTGAGCACAAGACTGGACATGGGGCAATCGCTGGATGTCGTATATCTGGATTTTTCCAAAGCATTTGATACGGTTCCACATAAAAGGTTGGTGCATAAAATGAGAAGGTTTGGGCTGGGGGAGAATGTGCGCAAGTGGGTAAGTAACTGGCTCAATGATAGGAAACAGAGGGTGTTTATTAATGGTACTTATTCTGATTGGGTGACTGTTACTAGTGGGGTACCACAGGGGTCTGTCTTGGGTCCTGTCCTATTTAATATATTCATGAATGACCTTGCAGAGGGGTTGAATAGTAAAGTAGCAATCTTTGCAGATGACACCAAACTCTGTAAAGTGGTAAACACTATAGAGGACAGTGCACTGTTACAAATGGATCTGGATAGGTTGGAGGTTTGGGCTGGGAAGTGGCAGATGAGGTTCAACACTGATAACTGTAAGGTAATGCAAAAATCCGAGCTGGGATTATGTATTAAATGGAAGAACACTGTCACGATGCCGGCTGGCAGGTAGTGGATCCTCTGTGCCAGAGAGGGATTGGCGTAGACCGCGCTAGTGGACCGGTTCTAAGCCACTACAGGTTTTCACCAGAGCCCGCCGCAAAGCGGGATGGTCTTGCTGCGGCGGTAGTGACCAGGTCGTATCCACTAGCAACGGCTCACCTCTCTGGCTGCTGAAGATACTGAAGAAAGGCGAGGTACAAGGGAGTGGGCAGTAGCAAGGTCGGACGTAGCAGAAGGTCGGGGGCAGGCGGCAAGGTTCGTAGTCAGGGGAGATAGCAGAAGTTCTGGTACACAGGCTATAAAACACACAATACGCTTTCACAAGGCACAAGGGCAACAAGATCCGGCAAGGGAGTGCAAGGGAGGAGACTAGATAAAGGCAGGGAGCAGGTGGGAGCCAATTAAGCTAATTGGGCCAGGCACCAATCATTGGTGCACTGGCCCTTTAAGTCTCAGAGAGCTGGCGCGCGCGCGCCCTAGAGAGCGGAGCCGCGCGCGCCAGCACATGACAGCAGGGGACCGGGACGGGTAAGTGACCTGGGATGCGATTCGCGAGCGGGCGCGTCCCGCTGTGCGAATCGCATCCCCAACGGCCATGACAGAGCAGCGCTCCCGGTCAGCGGGACTGACCGGGGAGCTGCAGGGAAAGAGACGCCGTGAGCGCTCCGGGGAGGAGCGGGGACCCGGAGCGCTAGGCGTAACAGTACCCCCCCCCTTAGGTCTCCCCTTCTCTTTATCGGGTAACTGCCTCCCCTGGGATGAGGACACCGGGAAAGGATGGAGGGATTCCTCAACGGCAGGCAGAACCGCAGGAGTAGGAATGGGGAGAGAGGGCAGAGGGCGGGACCTGGCACGGGGCAGTGTGACACCAGGACGAGGGCCATGAGGGGACACAGAAGCTTGCCTGATGGAACTGGGAGGGGGGGAGGGGCATTTCCTGTGGCAGGCAGAGTCCTTAATGACCTTAGGGGGACCAGATACAGGAGGAACCACAGAGTTACGGCAAGGGTTACTGGGAACCGGTTTTAGACAGTTCTTGGAACAAGAGGACCCCCAACTCTTGATCTCCCCAGTGGACCAATCCAGGGTTGGGGAATGAAGTTGAAGCCAGGGAAGTCCAAGGAGAATTTCCGAGGTGCAATTGGGAAGGACCAAAAGTTCAATCCTCTCGTGGTGAGATCCGATGCTCATAAGAAGGGGCTCCGTGCGGAAACGTATGGTACAGTCCAACCTGGCTCCGTTGACCGCGGAAATGTGGAGTGGCTTGACAAGACGGGTCACCGGAATACGGAATTTATTCACAAAGGAGTCCCGAATAAAATTCCCAGAAGCTCCAGAGTCCAGGCAGGCCACGGCTGAGAGGGGAGAGCTGGCTGAAGTGGAAATCCGAACAGGTACCGTGAGACGTGGAGAAGCCGACTTGGCATCAAGAGACGCCACACCCACGAGAGCTGAGTGCGAGCGTGCGTTTCCCAGACGTGGAGGACGGATTGGGCAATCCACCAGAAAATGTTCAGTACTGGCACAGTACAGACAAAGATTCTCTTCCTTACGGCGATTCCTCTCTTCCAGGGTCAGGCGAGACCGATCCACTTGCATGGCCTCCTCGGCGGGAGGCCTAGGCGCAGATTGCAGTGGAGACTGTGGGAGAGGTGGCCAGAGATCTAAGTCTTTTTCCTGGCGGAGCTCTTGATGCCTCTCAGAAAAACGCATGTCAATGCGAGTGGCTAGATGAATGAGTTCATGCAGGCTAGCAGGAGTCTCTCGTGCGGCCAGAACATCTTTAATGTTGCTGGATAGGCCTTTTTTAAAGGTCGCGCAGAGAGCCTCATTATTCCAGGATAGTTCAGAAGCAAGAGTACGGAATTGTATGGCGTACTCGCCAACGGAGGAATTACCCTGGACCAGGTTCAGCAGGGCAGTCTCAGCAGAAGAGGCTCGGGCAGGTTCCTCAAAGACACTTCGAATTTCCGAGAAGAAGGAGTGAACAGAGGCAGTGACGGGGTCATTGCGGTCCCAGAGCGGTGTGGCCCATGACAGGGCTTTTCCAGACAGAAGGCTGACTACGAAAGCCACCTTAGACCTTTCAGTAGGAAACTGGTCCGACATCATCTCCAAGTGCAGAGAACATTGCGAAAGGAAGCCACGGCAAAACTTAGAGTCCCCATTAAATTTGTCCGGCAAAGACAGGCGGAGGCTAGGAGTGGCCACTCGCTGCGGAAGAGGAGCAGGAGCTGGCGGAGGAGATGATTGCTGATGAAGTTGCGACTGAAGTTGGTGCACAATGGTGGACATTTCTGACATCTGGTGGGTTAGATGGGCGATCTGTCGGGCTTGCTGGGCGACCACCGTGGTGATATCAGAGGCAACTGGCAGGGGAACCTCAGCGGGATCCATGGCCGGATCTACTGTCACGATGCCGGCTGGCAGGTAGTGGATCCTCTGTGCCAGAGAGGGATTGGCGTAGACCGCGCTAGTGGACCGGTTCTAAGCCACTACAGGTTTTCACCAGAGCCCGCCGCAAAGCGGGATGGTCTTGCTGCGGCGGTAGTGACCAGGTCGTATCCACTAGCAACGGCTCACCTCTCTGGCTGCTGAAGATACTGAAGAAAGGCGAGGTACAAGGGAGTGGGCAGTAGCAAGGTCGGACGTAGCAGAAGGTCGGGGGCAGGCGGCAAGGTTCGTAGTCAGGGGAGATAGCAGAAGTTCTGGTACACAGGCTATAAAACACACAATACGCTTTCACAAGGCACAAGGGCAACAAGATCCGGCAAGGGAGTGCAAGGGAGGAGACTAGATAAAGGCAGGGAGCAGGTGGGAGCCAATTAAGCTAATTGGGCCAGGCACCAATCATTGGTGCACTGGCCCTTTAAGTCTCAGAGAGCTGGCGCGCGCGCGCCCTAGAGAGCGGAGCCGCGCGCGCCAGCACATGACAGCAGGGGACCGGGACGGGTAAGTGACCTGGGATGCGATTCGCGAGCGGGCGCGTCCCGCTGTGCGAATCGCATCCCCAACGGCCATGACAGAGCAGCGCTCCCGGTCAGCGGGACTGACCGGGGAGCTGCAGGGAAAGAGACGCCGTGAGCGCTCCGGGGAGGAGCGGGGACCCGGAGCGCTAGGCGTAACAAACACTTAGGACGACTGACATGGAAAAGGACGTAGGAGCCTTAGGTAACAGTAAACTTAGCTGTAGTGACCAGTGTCGGGCAGCTGCTGCCAAGGCTAATAAAATCATGGGGTACATCAATAGGGGCATAGATGCCGACGACAAGGAAATAATGCTACCGCTGTACAAATCACTAGTCAGTCCTCACATAGAGTACTGTGTACAGTACTGAGCACCAGTGTACAAGAAAGATATAGTGGAGCTGGAGAGGGTTCAAATCCCACTAAGGACAACAATAAATAAAGACTTATTATTATTATTATTATAATAACGTCAGCAGAGAGCACTGTGCTCGTGATGTCATCAGAGAGCATTCCAAAAAGAAAATAATTTCCTCTGTAGTATTCAGCAGCTAATAAGTACAGGAAAGATTACGATTTTTTAATAGAAGTAATTTACAAATCTGTTTAACTTTCCGGAGCCAGTTGATTTAAAAGAAAAAAAAGGTTTTCACCGGAGTACCCCTTTAACCCCTTCATGACCCAGCCCATTTTCACCTTCAGGTCCTGGGCATTTTTTGAAAATCTGACCACTGTCACTTTAAACATTAATAACTCTGGAATGCTTTTACTTATCATTCTGATTCCGAGAACTGCTGTAACAATCACCCACCCCTGTGCAAATCGCCTCAAATGTACATGGTGCACTCTCCCTTCTGAGCCTTGTTGTGCGCCCCCAGAGCACTTTGCGCCCACATATGGGGTATCTCCATACTCGGGAGAAATTGCATTACAAATTTAGAGGATCTTTTTTCCCCTTTTACCTCTTGTGAAAATGAAAAGTATAGGGCAACACCAGCATGTCAGAGTAAAAAAAATTATTTTTTTACACTAACATGCTGGTGTAGACCCCAACTTCACCTTTTCATAAGGGGTTAAAGAAGAAAAAGCCCCCCAAAATTTGTAAGGCAATTTCTCCCGAGTACGGCAATACCCCATATGTGTCCCAAAACTGTTGCCCTGAAATACGACAGGGCTCCAAAGTGAGAGAGCGCCATGCGCATTTGAGGCCTGAATTAGGGATTTGCATAGGGGTGGACATAGGGGTATTCTATGCCAATGATTCCCAAACAGGGTGCCTCCAGCTGTTGCAAAACTCCCAGCATGCCTGGACAGTCAATGGCTGTCCGGCAATACTGGGAGTTATTATTTTGCAACAGCTGGAGGCTCCGTTTTGGAAACAGTAGCGTACCAGACGTTTTTCATTTTTTTGGGGGAGGGGGGCTGTGTAGGGATAATGTGTATATGTAGTGTTTTTTACTTTTTATTTTAGGTTAGTGTTAGTGTAGTGTAGTGTTTTTAGGGTACAGTCACATGGGCAGAGGTTCACAGCAAGTTTGCCGCTGGGAGTTTGAGCTGCAGCGCAAATTTTGCGCCATCTCAAACTTGCAGCACTCACTGTAAACCTCCGCCCATGTGAGTGTACCCTGTACATTCACATTGGGGGGAGGGGGCAAACATCCAGCTGTTGCAAACTCCGAGCATGCCCTTTGGCTGTCCGTGCATGCTGGGAGTTGTAGTTTTGCAACAGCTGGAGGCACACTGGTTTGGAAACACTAAGTTAAGTAATAAACTTTCAAGTGTTTTGCAACCAAACTTAGCGTTTCCAAACCAGTGTGCCTCCAGCTGTTGCAAAACTACAACTCCCAGCATGCATGGTCTGTCAGTGCATGCTGGGAGTTATAGTTTTGCAACAATTGAAACAGCTGGAGGCACTGAGGTAGGAAACGGACAATGTTTCCCAACTAGTGTGCCTCCAGTTGTTGCAAAACTACAACTCCCAGCATGCCCAGACTGCCCAAGCATGCTGGAAGTTGTAGTTCGGCAATATCTGAAGGATCAGATGTTGCCGAACTACAACTTCCAGCATGCTTGGGCAGTCTGGGCATGCTGGGAGTTGTAGTTTTGCAATATCTGGAGGTCCACAGTTTGGAGACCACTGTATAATGGTCTCCAATCTATGCTCTTCCAGATGTTAGAGAACTACAACTCCCAGCATGCCTGGACAGACTGAGCATGCTGGGAGTTGTAGTTTTGCAACATCTGGAACAGCACAGATTGGAGACCATTATACAGTGGTCTCCAAACTGTGGACCTCCAGATGTTACAAAACTACAACTCCCAGCATGCCCAGAAAGCCAAAGGCTGTCTGGGCATGCTGGGAGTTGCCGTTTTGAAACTCCCAGAGGCAGCAGTGAGATCGCTTTACGGCGATCTCACTGCTGCCAATGAAGATGCCGCACTGCTGCCGGAAACTCACCTCCGGGACGCAGCGCCGCCGGGACCGCCTGGAGGACGTCGCTCGCAACGGGACCACTCGGGACACCGCATGGTCGGGTAAGTGATGCCGGGGGATGGTTAAGGGACACTTAGCAGAGCGGTGTGTCCCCCGATCCCCGTGATCGGGACTTACACACCGCGCTGCTAAATATTCTGATAGCGAAACGCTGCTATTAGCTAGTCAGATTTGACCAGCTGATAGCAGCGATCGCTGGGGGGGGGGTGGGGGATGAAACCCCCCGTGGTCGCATGGTAAGATGGCTGGCTATCAGTGATAGCCACCATCTTACCGGGCGCTGCGGGATGCCGCGAGTAGCGGCAAAAATGTTCATGACGTACCTGTATGTCATGGGTCGGGAACACCTTGCCACCCATGACGTACAGGTATGTCATAGGTCGGGAAGGGGTTAATGGTATAGAGAACTGTGTCTAGTACATTAACTCTGATTTTTTGCCCATTGAAACCAGTAGGCCCATTGTGGTCTATGGGGAAAGCTGCTGAGTTGCCCATAGCAACCAATCAGATCGCTTCTTTCATTTTTGAAAAAGTCTCTGAAAAATGAAGGAAGTAATCTGATTGGTTGCTATGGGCAACTCAGAAACTTTTCCAGGAAAATATGCTGAGTTGCCCATAGCAACCAATCAGATCGCTTCTTTCATTTTGCAAAGGCATTGTGAAAAATGAAAGAAGCAATCTGATTGGTTGCTATGGGCAACTGCACAACTCTTCCTCTACACTGGTCTTGATGAATCTCCCCCATAGAGGGAGATTTATCAAAACCTGCCCAGAGGAAAAGTTTCTGAGTTGCCCATAGCAACCAATCAGATCGCTTCTTTCATTTTTGAAAAAGCCTCTGAAAAATGAAGGATATTTTTGAGATTTTGGAAGCTGGGATACTCACTACACCCATGCATATCTAGATAATTAAGTATGGGGGGAACTTAAATTTATTTTTTAAATGACATGGAGTTTTGACTTTACTTCATTATGGTCGAATAAAGCACTTAAAGAGTTCCTTAAAATTAAAGATTCACTCTTTTGGATGAAAAGGGGCTTATTTATGTAAATCAATTATACGCTTTAGGTCAAATAAAGTCGTTTGAAGAGATAGCCCATAAGTGTGTGGGGGGAAGACAATCAGAAACATTGTTTTTTTACAAATAAGTAACACAGATCATGAAGCAATAAAAGGAGAGATTGGAGATTTCAGGGATTCTATATATAAGAAAAGTTTAATTAGACTATTTCCTTATGCGAAGTTGCTGTCTGGGCATGCTGGGAGTTGTTGTTCTGCAGCGGTTGGGGGTTCACAGCTTGAAGACCACTGCTATAGCGGGTGCAAATGTATCTGAGCCCTGGAACTCAAATAATGTGAAATATGAGATGATCAAAATGGAGCCCCTGCACTAATTACTTGGGTTCTGAGGTCTGTAAGGTCCATAGTAAAAACATCAGGTTCTGTCTATAGCAGATACTAAATCATGGCAGCTCAAAGAAACAAGCAGTCATTCTGACATGTCACATGTGATGTCATAGACAGCTGGAGTCCTGACATTACACTGACAGCCGCCCGAGCCTTCAGTCTGTTCCAGTGCGATTAGTGAGAATAGTGAGATTAGCGTCTTCTTTTTCTACTTGTCTGAAATGGAGCTAAAAGGACTGGTGTTCGTCCCCCTCCTGTTGGCGTTTTGGTGTGCGGCCTGGCTTGCCACCAGCTACATCATGACGGTCGTCCTCGGCCATGCAGCCTCGCCACTGATGAGCATCAGGTAAGATAAACAAGCACATGATTCTTATTTCATGGGTTGGGAGTGAGGAAATATCCATAATAACATTGGTTTCTTTTCCTTCACAGTGACGTGGGAAATGTCTTTCCCGAAAGCATATTATTCAGAATTGGATTCATAGGGACGTCCATTGGCACTTTGGTACTAACCTTTCTTATTTATAAGTATATGGTTATGCATACTGAAGAGTTCAGGGGTCATCAGGTCCTGATCCAGAGGATCCTGCTGGCCATTGTGTGGGCCTCCTGTTTTTCCACAGCTGTTATGCATGTATTGTCCCCCGAAGAATATCCCAGGATACACTTTGTCAGCACGATAATTTCCATTACATGTGAAGCCTTATACTACCTTGGGCAGTCCATCCAGATGTATAAATTACCAGGAGCAAAAAAAGTCATCCACCATAGTAGATGCACCTGCTGTGGCCTGACTTTTGTCTGTGTAGTTTTCTATTTTGGATATGAAACATTAAAGGAATTATTCCATAATGATGAAGACTGGGACGAGATCCGTGAAATCCCCATCATAATCATCGAGTGGGTGATGCTTCTACTGATCCTGATAAACATCGTGACCTATTATTCCACCATGCAGAGGTTATTGTTGACCGTCTCCAGAAACAGCTGCACACTCTCTCTTAGAGTAAAAATTGATGACTTCGGGGTGTAGACCACCACGGGGGCCATCAAGTGGACTTCTGGGAGAGATACTGCACAGGACACGGAAAACATCTAAAGAAGAATAACTGGGGGACTACATATGGTGCCAGTAATCATGACACAATAATATGAGCTGGTGATATTACCTATACAAAAAAAAATTAAAAAAAATGTAAAAAAAATATTGGTGTGTGAAGTGTAATACCTAGTTAGAAAAACAGAATCAAATTCATCATTATAACCCCCCTCTGCATTACCCCGTTTATTATTTTTCAAGCAAGCACTTTGTTCTAATTCGTCCACTCTCTGGCGTGCTCCTTGTATAAGGGGTTTGGGATACCCTTTTTGTTTAAAACGATCCTCCAGGTTCTCTAGTTGTTGTAGGTATTTTTGTGTGGAAGAACAATTCCTTCGGATTCTTTTCATTTGACCGAATGGAATGTTCTTCTTCCATTATTTAAGATGGCAACTGTTAAAGTCGAGGTATCTGTTTGCATCCACCTCCTTAAAATAGTTGGCAGTATGCGAACAGCCATCCTGAATATAGATATTTAAATCCAGGAACTCACATTTTTTGGGGGAATGATGCAGCGCTGCCTTTGGATATCTCTGGCTCTGCCATAGCGCTTTTTTTGAGGGGGCGTGCCGGCTGCCCCTTCGTCTGGTGATCAACACTAGTGTTGCTCGCAAATATTCGCAATGCGCGAATTTGCGAATATTCACCAATATAGCACTATATATTCGAAATTATGAATATTGTTTTTTCCCCCCACAGTACACATCACAGTGATCATCCCTCTCTGCTTCCAGCTTGCGTGGTGTAAAGAAGGCTCTAATACTGCTGTGTGAGACTGGCGTACAAATTTTCGCATATGGGAAAATTTGCATATGCAAATTTTCGTTTATGCAAATTTTTCACATATGGTAACTTTCGCCCATGCAAATTTTTGTTTATGCTAATTTTTGCTTATGCGAAAATATATTGCGAATTCGAATATGGCCTATGCCGCTCAACACTAATAATGACCCCACATAAAAATGTACTATATACTGGTCCCCACAAATGAATTTATACTATAAACTGACCCCCATATATATGAATGTATACTATATACTGACCCCCATATATATGAATGTATACTATATACTGACCCCCATATATATGAATGTATACTATATACTGACCCCCATATATATGAATGTATACTATATACTGACCCCCATATATATGAATGTATACTATATACTGACCCCCATATTTGAATGTATACTATATACTGACCCCCATATATATGAATGTATACTATATACTGACCACATATATATGAATGTATACTATATACTGACCCCCATATATATGAATGTATACTATATACTGCCCCCCATATATGAATGTATACTATATACTGACCCCATATATATATTAATGTATACTATATACTGACCACACATGAATGTATACTATATACTGACCCCCATATATATGAATATTTACTATATACTGACCCCCATATATATTAACGTATACTATATACTGACCACACATGAATGTATACTATATACTGACCCCCATATATATGAATGTATACTATATACTGACCCCCATATATATGAATGTATACTATATACTGACCCCCATATATATGAATGTATACTATATACTGACCCCATATATATGAATGTATACTATATACTGACCCCCATATATATGAATGTATACTATATACTGACCCCATATATATGAATGTATACTATATACTGACCCCCATATATATGAATGTATACTATATACTGACCCCATATATATGAATGTATACTATATACTGACCCCCATATATATGAATGTATACTACATACTGACCCCTATATATATGAATGTATACTATATACTGACCCCCATATATATGAATGTATACTATATACTGACCCCCATATATATGAATGTATACTATATACTGACCCCCATATATATGAATGTATACTATATACTGACCCCATATATATGAATGTATATTATATACTGACCCCCATATATATGAATGTATACTATATACTGACCCCCATATATATGAATGTATACTATATACTGACCCCATATAAATGAATGTTTACTATATACTGACCCCCATATATATGAATGTATACTATATACTGACCCCCATATATATGAATGTATACTATATACTGACCCACATATATATGAATGTATACTATATACTGACCCCCATATATATGAATGTATACTATATACTGACCACACTTGTGGCACTTGTAGTCCGCTGCAGGCATCCTCCATTGTATGCATTTTTATGCTGGGGATCGCCCCCAGCAACGGACTACAAGGGCAGGATCTGCTCCCCCAGTAAAAATGCACAACCGCATTTGGGGTTGAGCATCTCCAGCCATTTGAGACCACGTTTTTTGTTGTTTGTTTAAATTTTATATTTGGAGGTGTGTAAACTCCAACATTAATGCTCCTTGAATATCTACAAGGCAGCATTAAGGTAGCACCTGTGAGGCCAGGCACCCATATTAGCCAACTCAGGTGGGGCTTGCAGCTTGCCTCCCTCCTCCCATTGCATGTGTGCTCAGTCACGCTGGAGGGTATCTGGGAGGAAGTTGTGAGTCAACCGAATGCTGCCATAATTGCCCACTGGCCCCTGTTTTGCTTATCAAGCACAGGTAGGATTAGCGTTAGGTCTCGCACCAATTTGAGAAACCTTGGCGTTGGTGTGCGGGCTCTGGTGTGTCCTTCATATAAGGATACACTGGCGAATGTCTCAATTTTAACATCAGTGTTGAGGGATAGCCAATGTATTGTTTACATCTACCACAGTAGTGCACCCATATTCCTGTATTGTATCCCATATATATGAATGTATGCTATATACCAGTGTTTCCCAACCTTTTTCGGGTCGGGGCACACCTTGGGAAAAAAATTTCCACGGGGCACCGCTACCGAGGTTGACGAGCAAGGAAAAAAAAAAAAAAAAGGATAAAACGGTAAAAAACGCAATGCACTATATCTATTTATCAGTGAGTATGTAGTTTAAAGTGCTGCTTTATACAGCAACTCACCAATGACGTCTTCTCTAATTTGCATCGTTGCCTTCTCTTCTCCATCTGGTCTGGGCCATCATCACGATTTCTTCCACCCACAATTCTTCACCGTTAAATCTGCAAAACAAACCTATTAGGCGCCAAACTTTTTTTTCTTTTTTTTTTTTACATGGGTGACAGAGGGGTGTAGAAGAGTGGACATGGGTGACAGAGGGGTGGACATGGGTGACAGAGGGGTGTAGAGGGGTGGACATGGGTGACAGAGGGGTGTAGAGGGGTGGACATGGGTGACAGAGGGGTTTAGAGGGGTGTAGAGGAGTGTACAGAGGGGTGTAGAGAGGGGTGTAGAGAAGCGTACATGGGTGACAGTGGTGTAGAGGAGCGTACATGGGTGACAGGGGTGTAGAGGAGCATACATGGGTGACAGGGGTGTAGAGGAGCATACATGGGTGACAGGGGTGTAGAGGAGCATACATGGGTGACAGGAGTGTAGAGGAGCATACATGGGTGACAGGAGTGTAGAGGAGCATACATGGGTAACAGGGGTGTAGAGGAGCGTACATGGGTGACAGGGGTGTAGAGGAGTGTACAGAGGGGTTTAGAGGAGTGTACATGAGTGACAGATGGGTGTACATGGGTGACAGAGGGGTGTAGAGGAGTGTACATGGGTGACAGATGGGTGTACATGGGTGACAGAGGGGTGTAGAGGAGTGTACATGGGTGACAGATGGGTGTACATGGGTGACAGAGGGGGGTAGAGGAGTGTACATGGGTGACAGAGGGGTATAGAGGAGTGTGCATGAGTGACAGAGGGGTATAGAGGAGTGTACATAGGTGACAGATGGGTGCACATGGGTGACAGAGGGGTGTAGAGGAGTGTACATGGGTGACAGATGGGTGTACATGGGTGACAGATGGGTGTAGAGGAGTGTACATGGGTGACAGATGGGTGTACATGGGTGACAGAAGGGTGTAGAGGAGTGTACATGGGTGAAAGAGGGGTGTAGAGGAGTGTACATGGGTGACAGATGGGTGTACATGGGTGACAGAGGGGTGTAGAGGAGTGTACATGAGTGACAGAGGGGTATGAAGGAGTGTACATGGGTGACAGAGGGGTGCAGAAGAGTGTACATGGGTGACAGGGGTGTAGAGGAGTGTACATGGGTGACAGGGGTGTAGAGAAGCATACATGGGTGAAAGGGGTGTAGAGGAATGTACAAAGGGGTGTATAGGAGCGTACATGGGTGACAGGGGTGTAGAGGAGTGTACATGGGTGACAGAGGGGTAGAGAGGAGTGTATATGAGTGACAGAGGGGTGTTGAGGAGTGTACATGGGTGATAGATGGGTGTAGAGGAGTGTACATGGGTGACAGAGGGGTGTAGAGGAGTGTACATGGGTGATAGTTGGGTGTAGAGGAGTGTACATGGGTGACAGAGGGGTAGAGAGGAGTGCATATGGGTGACAGAGGGGTGTAGAGGAGTGTACATGGGTGACAGAGGGGTGTAGAGGAGTGAACATGGGTGATAGATGGGTGTAGAGGAGTGTACATCGGTGACAGGGGTGTAGAGGAGTGTACATGGGTGACAGAGGGGTGTAGAGGAGTGTACATGGGTGACAGAGGGGTGTAGAGGAGTGTACATGAGTGACAGAGGGGTGTAGAGGAGTGTACATGGGTGACAGAGGGGTATAGAGGAGTGTACATGGGTGACAGAGGGGTGTAGAGGAGTGTACATGGGTGACAGAGGGGTGTAGAGGAGTGTACATGGGTGACAGAGGGGTATAGAGGAGTGTACATGGGTGAGAGAGGGGTGTAGAGGAGTGTACATGGGTGACAGAGGGGTATAGAGGAGTGTACATGGGTGACAGAGGGGTGTAGAGGAGTGTACATGGGTGACAGAGGGGTGTAGAGGAGTGTACATGGGTGACAGAGGGGTGTAGAGGAGTGTACATGGGTGACAGAGGGGTGTAGAGGAGTGTACATGGGTGACAGAGGGGTGTAGAGGAGTGTGCACCCTAAAGCACAAACTCATGCCGCACACGCGTGTGTGTGTTTATATAGATATATATATATATATATATATATATATATATATATATATATATAAATGTCGAAAAAATGCAGCACTACTTTACCACAGTAGGCGGGTGCCAGCTCCTCAGGCTCGATCACAGCCAATTGATAACTTCAAAAATGGTGCGGCACTCCAAATATCCAAAAAATAACTATTTATTCCACATGTCAAACAGTGCGACGTTTCAGCCCCTCTTGCTTGCATGCACACATACATAAACAGACCTACACTCATATAAATATCAATACAAACAAAATGAAAAACTTTATTAAAACTTTTTTGGGGATTGGAAGCTTTATTTTTAGATTGGAGGCTCCATTATACATACACTGTACAGCAATCATACCTCCATTATACATACAGTGTACAGCAATCATACCTCCATTATACATACACTGTACAGCAATCATACCTCCATTATACATACACTGTACAGCAATCATACCTCCATTATACATACACTGTACAGCAATCATACATTCATTATACATACACTGTACAGCAATCATACATCCATTATACATACACTGTACAGCAATCATACATCCATTATACATACACTGTACAGCAATCATACATCCATTATACATACACTGTACAACAATCATACATCCATTATACATACACTGTACAGCAATTATACATCCATTATACATACACTGTACAGCAATCATACCTCCATTATACATACACTGTACAGCAAGCATACCTCCATTATACATACACTGTACAGCAATCATACATCCATTATACATACACTGTACAGCAATCATACATCCATTATACATACACTGTACAGCAATCATACATCCATTATACATACACTGTACAGCAATCATACATCCATTATACATACACTGTACAGCAAGCATACATTCATTATACATACACAGTGACTGTACAGCAATCATACATCCATTATACATACACTGTACAGCAATCATACATTCATTATACATACACTGTACAGCAATCATACATCCATTATACATACACTGTGTCTGTACAGCAATCATACATCCATTATACATACACTGTACAGCAATCATACATCCATTATACATACACTGTACAGCAATCATACATTCAGTATACATACACTGTACAGCAATCATATATCCATTATACATACACTGTACAGCAAGCATACCTCCATTATACATACACTGTACAGCAAGCATACCTCCATTATACATACACTGTACAGCAAGCATACCTCCATTATACATACACTGTACAGCAATCATACATTCATTATACATACACTGTACAGCAATCATACATCCATTATACATACACTGTACAGCAATCATACATCCATTATACATACACTGTACAGCAATCATACATCCATTATACATACACTGTACAGCAAGCATACCTCCATTATACATACACTGTACAGCAATCATACATTCATTATACATACACTGTACAGCAATCATACATCCATTATACATACACTGTACAGCAATCATACATTCATTATACATACACTGTACAGCAATCATACATCCATTATACATGCACTGTACAGCAAGCATACCTCCATTATACATACACTGTACAGCGATCATACATCCATTATACATACACTGTACAGCAAGCATACCTCCATTATACATACACTGTACAGCAATCATACATTCATTATACATACACTGTACAGCAATCATACATCCATTATACATACACTGTACAGCAATCATACATCCATTATACATACACTGTACAGCAATCATACATCCATTATACATACACTGTACAGCAAGCATACCTCCATTATACATACACTGTACAGCAGTCATACATCCATTATACATACACTGTACAGCAATCATACATTCATTATACATACACTGTACAGCAATCATACATCCATTATACATACACTGTACAGCAATCATACATCCATTATACATACACTGTACAGCAAGCATACATTCATTATACATACACAGTGACTATACAGCAATCATACATCCATTATACATACACTGTACAGCAATCATACATTCATTATACATACACTGTACAGCAATCATACATCCATTATACATACACTGTGTCTGTACAGCAATCATACATCCATTATACATACACTGTACAGCAATCATACATTCATTATACATACACTGTACAGCAATCATACATCCATTATACATACACTGTACAGCAATCATACATCCATTATACATACACTGTGACTGTACAGCAATCATACATCTATTATACATACACTGTACAGCAATCATACATCCATTATACATACACTGACTGTACATCAATCATACATCCATTATACATACACTGTGACTGTACAGCAATCATACATCCATTATACATACACTGTACAGCAAGCGTACCTCCATTATACATACACTGTGACTGTACAGCAATCATACATCCTTTATACATACACTGTACAGCAAGCATACCTCCATTAAACATACCCTGTGACTGTACAGCAATCATACATCCATTATACATACACTGTACAGCAATCATACATCCATTATACATACACTGTACAGCAAGCATACCTCCATTATACATACACTGCACAGCAATCATACCTCCATTATACATACACTGCACAGCAATCATACCTCCATTATACATACACTGTACAGCAAGCATACCTCCATTATACATACACTGTGACTGTACAGCAATCATACATCCATTATACATACACTGTACAGCAAGCATACCTCCATTATACATAAACTGTACAGCAATCATACATCCATTATACATACACTGTGACTGTACAGCAATCATACATCCATTATACATACACTGTGACTGTACAGCAATCATACATCCATTATACATACACTGTACAGCAAGCATACCTCCATTATACATAAACTGTACAGCAATCATACATCCATTATACATACACTGTGACTGTACAGCAATCATACATCCATTATACATACACTGTGACTGTACAGCAAGCATACCTCCATTATACATACACTGTACAGCAATCATACATCCATTATACATACACTGTACAGCAATCATACATTCAGTATACATACACTGTACAGCAATCATACCTCCATTATACATACACTGTACAGCAAGCATACCTCCATTATACATACACTGACTGTACAGCAATCATACATCCATTATACATACACTATACAGCAAGCATACCTAAAGTATACATACACTGTACAGCAAGCATACATTCATTATACATACACTGTACAGCAATCATACATCCATTATACATACACTGTACAGCAATCATACATCCATTATACATACACTGTGACTGTACAGCAATCATACATCCATTATACATACACTGTACAGCAATCATACATCCATTATACATACACTGACTGTACAGCAATCATACATCCATTATACATACACTGTGACTGTACAGCAATCAAACATCCATTATACATACACTGTACAGCAAGCGTACCTCCATTATACATACACTGTGACTGTACAGCAATCATACATCCTTTATACATACACTGTACAGCAAGCATACCTCCATTAAACATACCCTGTGACTGTACAGCAATCATACATCCATTATACATACACTGTACAGCAATCATACATCCATTATACATACACTGTACAGCAAGCATACCTCCATTATACATACACTGTACAGCAATCATACCTCCATTATACATACACTGCACAGCAATCATACCTCCATTATACATACACTGTACAGCAATCATACCTCCATTATACATACACTGTACAGCAAGCATACCTCCATTATACATACACTGTACAGCAAGCATACCTCCATTATACATACACTGTGACTGTACAGCAATCATACATCCATTATACATACACTGTACAGCAAGCATACCTCCATTATACATAAACTGTACAGCAATCATACATCCATTATACATACACTGTGACTGTACAGCAATCATACATCCATTATACATACACTGTGACTGTACAGCAATCATACATCCATTATACATACACTGTACAGCAAGCATACCTCCATTATACATAAACTGTACAGCAATCATACATCCATTATACATACACTGTGACTGTACAGCAATCATACATCCATTATACATACACTGTGACTGTACAGCAATCATACATCCATTATACATACACTGTACAGCAAGCATACCTCCATTATACATAAACTGTACAGCAATCATACATCCATTATACATACACTGTGACTGTACAGCAATCAAACATCCATTATACATACACTGTGACTGTACAGCAAGCATACCTCCATTATACATACACTGTACAGCAATCATACATCCATTATACATACACTGTACAGCAATCATACATTCAGAATACATACACTGTACAGCAATCATACCTCCATTATACATACACTGTACAGCAAGCATACCTCCATTATACATACACTGACTGTACAGCAATCATACATCCATTATACATACACTATACAGCAAGTATACCTCCATTATACATACACTGTACAGCAAGCATACATTCATTATACATACACTGTACAGCAATCATACATCCATTATACATACACTGTACAGCAATCATACATCCATTATACATACACTGTGACTGTACAGCAATCATACATCCATTATACATACACTGTACAGCAATCATACATCCATTATACATACACTGACTGTACAGCAATCATACATCCATTATACATACACTGTGACTGTACAGCAATCAAACATCCATTATACATACACTGTACAGCAAGCGTACCTCCATTATACATACACTGTGACTGTACAGCAATCATACATCCTTTATACATACACTGTACAGCAAGCATACCTCCATTAAACATACCCTGTGACTGTACAGCAATCATACATCCATTATACATACACTGTACAGCAAGCATACCTCCATTATACATAAACTGTACAGCAATCATACATCCATTATACATACACTGTGACTGTACAGCAATCATACATCCATTATACATACACTGTGACTGTACAGCAATCATACATCCATTATACATACACTGTACAGCAAGCATACCTCCATTATACATAAACTGTACAGCAATCATACATCCATTATACATACACTGTGACTGTACAGCAATCATACATCCATTATACATACACTGTACAGCAAGCATACCTCCATTATACATAAACTGTACAGCAATCATACATCCATTATACATACACTGTGACTGTACAGCAAGCATACCTCCATTATACATACACTGTGACTGTACAGCAATCATACATCCATTATACATACACTGTACAGCAAGCATACCTCCATTATACATAAACTGTACAGCAATCATACATCCATTATACATACACTGTGACTGTACAGCAATCATACATCCATTATACATACACTGTGACTGTACAGCAATCATACATCCATTATACATACACTGTGACTGTACAGCAAGCATACCTCCATTATACATACACTGTACAGCAATCATACATCCATTATACATACACTGTACAGCAATCATACATTCAGTATACATACACTGTACAGCAATCATACCTCCATTATACATACACTGTACAGCAAGCATACCTCCATTATACATACACTGACTGTACAGCAATCATACATCCATTATACATACACTATACAGCAAGCATACCTCCATTATACATACACTGTACAGCAAGCATACCTCCATTATACATACACTGTACAGCAAGCATACCTCCATTATACATACACTGTACAGCAATCATACCTCCATTATACATACACTGTGACTGTACAGCAATCATACATCCAATCCATTAATAATGTTGTACAGTCACAGACACAGTGTATGTATAATGGATGTATGATTGCTGTACAGTGTATGTATAATGGACAGGGCCGTCTTTAATTTTGATTGGACCCTGGGCAAGCAATTTTTTTGGGGGGCCCCCCGGTCCCCCATCCCACACACACTCGGGATCAGTACAGGATCAGTAATGTAATGTACGTACACAGTGACCTCACCAGCAGAATAGTGAGTACAGCTCTGGAGAAAGGTTGTGTTCTGCTGAGCTCCAGAGTTTCCCAGAGAAGCAGTGATTTTCTTCCACCCCTCCCCAGGTGTGTGGCAGACACCTGGGTAGGTTTTCCTGCTATGGAGCCCCGGGAAGCTGGGGCTTCATCTTGCACCCCCCGTTCTCGGCTGGCAGGGTGTGCAAAGGAAAATGCAACAGCCAGTAGTCAGGATGGGGTGAGGAGATCCACCAGGGTCCACAGCCATGTGGGGCCCCCTCCCCTGACCTCAGCTGGGAGCTGCAAAGCTTCCAGCAGAAGCTCATCCAGGCAGCGGAGTGGAAAGTCTGCATCTGTTTCCTCAGAACCCCAGCAATGGGGCGTAAAGGGGCCCAGAGAATCCCTGGCCAGCTTTGGGTCCAGAATCCAGGCCAAAATGGCTCAGTATGAACAGCTCGGCAAACAACTAAGAGGCCTCAGAGAGGAGCTGAAGTTCACAAGCTACCAAGCAAACAATGCAGCAAAGACCAAGAGGGCAGCATTTTCCACCAAGGTCAGAGCTCTGAAGAAACAGGTGGATGAGATTGTGAGGCTGAGATCGGACATTGTGGAGGGAGGTGGTATACTCAGCGAGAGACTTGTGAACAAAGATCGTTTCACCAGCATGAAGGTCTCAGGACAAGTGAGTAACCAAGATGACTGCCAGAGTGAGGAGGAGGAGATGGAGGGAGGTGAGGAGGGGGATGTGAGTGAGGGGGATATGGATACTGGACCTGTGTGTACCACCACCACTGTTACCCCAGACCCCCCACTTACCCTCAGTGAGGACTATGTAAACTCGGCTCAGGTGGCCTTACCTCCCTCCAGTGAGGAGGATGATGATGATGACGGCAGTGACTGCAGTGATGGCAGCGGCTTGGCAGATGGGGGTCTCCTGCGGGCGATTGTTATGCAGGAGTCCCCCACCCGTCTGGAAAACTTTTCCTTCGGGGATGATTTGGGCCCAGAGGAGAAGGGAATGAAGAAGAAGAAGAAAGGAAAGGGCAAGAAGAGGAAGAAGACACAAGGAGTTAAGTTTGTCTTTTCTCCCTTCCAGCAGTCTGGGTCGGCTGAAAAGTCGGTTCAGGGTGCTGGGTCCCCCAATCTGCCAGACCCCGTTTCTGTAGTGGAGCGGGGCCAGCATGGGGGATACAGTAGTGCACCCAAAATCGCCGCGGGTGCTATAGAAAAAAAAGGGCACCCTCCTGTGAGGGGGGAGGGTGTCCAGGCACCGGAAAATAGCGGCAGATTCACCCGTTCGGGGGGCGGTCCCCTGGTTAAAGTGGGCGGTACAGGTCCTGGCACTGCAGGGCACTCTCCTGTGAGGGGGGAGAGTTTCCGGGCGCCGGACCTTGTTGGTTCAGGGGGCGGTCCCCTAGGTGGCGTGGTTGGTACTGCTTCTGGCGCCAGGGGGCACTCCACTATAAAGGGGAGGTAACCTGCACATCAGCTGTAGCGGGAGTTAGTCCGGAGGGACAGTCTTTTAGCGAGGGGGCATGGCCACCCATGTCAGAGGCGGAGCCTGTGTCTGCACCCCAAGACACAGGAAGAAAGAACTATGCAGCACCAATCCTGAAACCGGCAACCCTTAAACATGAAGCAAAAGACCCAGCCAGCCCAGTCTGTAACACACCAAGGAAGAGTGAACGCAAGAGTGAAAGTGAAAGGAAAAATGTGAATAAAAATGGTAATGTGCAGAATGTGAATTATGGTGGTGCGCATGGGAGGAGTTGTAGTAGCAGTGTGGATGAGGGGGGTGCAAGCGGAGTGCAAGAAAGGGGTGCAAGTAGTGTGCAAGAGAGGGGTGCAAGAGGAGTGCAAGAGAGGGGTGCAAGTGTAGTCCAAGAGAGGGGTGCAAGAGGAGTGCAAGAGAGGGGTGCAAGTGGAGTTCAAGAGAGGGGTGCAAGTGAAATACAGGTGAGGAGCGGTAGTGGAATGGCAGAGAGAGGTGTTATGGCTGATGATTCTGTTAAGAGTAAGGGTCCAGGTTTGGCCTCTGGGTCAGTTCCTGGTTCGACTGCCCCCCCGGTAGTGGCTGCTTCTCCCAGAAGCTATGCCAGCGTCACTGCCGGGGGATCAGGGGGATCACCATCTCCGTCTGGCTCTGGGGGTCACTTGCAACAGCGCCTCCTGGAGGCTCTACGTAGGGGAGACAGGTCAATCCATGTAGAGCCGAGGGGTGAGGTTGACCTGTCTTTTTGGATAGAAAGACATGGCTTAGGCGCCTTCCGAGAACAAAACGGGGAGGTGGTCTGGTCCCTCCCGACATCTGGGCAGGAAAGTGGCCGTAGGAATGTGGTCCGTTTAGTGTGGAGGGGCGAAGATGCGTGTCCGCCTCGGGGTAAGGTGGTTGAGCTCCTACTCCGGATGGAATTCAGGGCAAGTGACATCTTTGCCCTGATCCACCCCTATGGTACTTCCGAGTTTGACATCAGCTTTGTTCGGCCAGAGGGTTTGGAACTTTTCTGGTCGAATTATGAGGTGGTGAAAAGCGAGCCCGGCTGGCGGGATTTCGCCGTAAAGGCGATATCCCGTCAGAATCTGGCCAAGAAAGTGACCGTTTTGACACGTAACGAGTCACTATCTTGCTATGACATTATGACCTGGCTTAGCCGATATGCGGATGTGACGGACATGCCAAAAAAGAACTATGAAGAACATGGGATCTGGTCTGGGGCCTGGACGTTTTCCGTCAAACTGAAGCGTTCAGGGAGCACTGTTGCCCACATCCCATCAGCTGCTTTCCTTGGGAGAGACAGAATCCAAGTTTTCTACCAGGGGCAGCCGAAGGTCTGTCACAGGTGTGGCAGCCCCACTCACTTTAGGGCAGCCTGTACCGTGCAGGTCTGTGCACTGTGCGGTGGGGTAGGTCATCTTGCCGCATCCTGTAGGCAGATCAGGTGTCATCTGTGTGGTGTCTTAGGACACCCTTTCAGCCGTTGTCCTAGCGCCTTTGCCCGTGCGACGGTCACCTTGGCTGGGGAGAGCAGTAATGTTGCCTCAGCTGGGGAGGGCACGGGTGCGGGTGAAGGTGCAACAGGGTCAGTGAAGAGGAAAAGTCCCGCCAGGCTGAGGCGGGAGGCTAATCGGAGAAGGAGCAGGGAACTGGAGAGTTCCCATGTGGCAGGGGTAGCTTCTGGCCCTGCTCCTGAGGTTAGTCCTGAAACTGCTGCGACCCTGGGGGAGAATGTGCTGGAAGAGGAAATGGGGAGAATCTGTAAAGAAGAGGGCAGCAAGGCCGATCTTTCCGATTCCTCCCACTGTGAAAGTGTGGATGAGGAGGGTGAAGAGAGGCCAAAAAAGAAGGGCAGTAAAGGGAGAAAGAAGAGGTCGGAGCCCTCTAGTCCCCGTGCTGCGGACCAGGTCCCAAGCGGAAGCTTACCTGCCCCCCCTCTGATTGATCTGTCTAACCGGTACTCTGTCCTTGAAGACATCTCCTCCCCCTCCTTGAAGGGGGGGGCGTCAGGGATGGGGTGCCTGAAGTGGGGGAGCCTCCAGGGGGAACTGGGCCCTGTCCTGATGGGGCAATTTCCGCAGGGGATGGGGCCAAATCGGAGCCAGGCGGAGATGGGGATTATAAAATGGACCAGTCAGAATCAAAAAAACGGTCCAAAGACAAGGAAGCCTCCTCATCTGGGGATGAGGGGGTAAAGAAGAAACAAAAATGAGGGGGTTAGGGCCGTCTATCTCAATCACCCATGATGGCGGCACTCACCCCATTGACACTGGCATCTATTAACTGTGCCAGTATAAAGTCTGATACGGCTAGATTCGCAGCCTTTGATTTTCTCGGCCGTGTTGAAGCCGACATTTTCTTTTTACAAGAGACCAGGTTGTCAGATCTTGCCTGCCTGATAAAAGCCAGGAGAGAGTAGAGGCGTGGCCCTTCCCACTGGTCTCTTGCGGCTGAGCCGTATAGTGGGGTGGCGGTCCTTTTTACCGCTCCTGTTGAATGCAGACGGGTTATTGAGTTAGAAATGGGGAGGTGCCTGATCTTAGATGTCCTCATGAAGGGGCAAGGGCTCCGGCTTATTAACATATACGCTCCACAAACCAAGTGGGGACGAAAAGATCTCTTTATGAGGATTAAGCCCTTTCTTTTTACAAGCCGACAGGTTATCTTTGGAGGGGATTTCAATACTGTCATGAGATCCCAAGATAGGAGAGGCTCCAATGATCGGTTGGCTTATGATAGCATAGCTCTCAATAGTATAGTTAGGGAAGCTCGCCTAGAGGACGCCCACATCTGGAGCCCCTCAGGCCACGCGGGTTTCACCTATCATCGAGGTAGCTGCAGGTCTAGAATAGACAGGTTTTATTTGAAGGAGGAAGCCGTCTCTTCCGCAGTGTCCGTGGTTGAGGTGGAGTTCTCCGATCACTGTATGATTTTGTTTTCCCTGAATGTTTCAGAGACCCCTCGGATGGGTAAAGGTTATTGGAAGCTGAATTCGTCCCTCCTGGAGGAAGCGGAGGTAAGACAGTTCTTTGAGAATTTTCTTCAGAGTCAGGTACCTTTACTGGACCTTTGTAGTAGTAAGTCAGAGTGGTGGGAGATATTCAAGAAGAGGGTTGTGGGGTTCTTCCGCCAGCTCTCGAGCCTCAGGTCCCTGAACAGGTATCGCCTGTATCAGGGACTGAGGAGGAAACTCGAGCTTCTCATCTCGACTGGAGGTAGCCGAGAGGATATCTCCAGAGTGAAATCCTTGCTGATGAGGTGTCAGTACGATAGGCACGCATCTTTGGTTTTTGAGAGGGATTTCGGGAAGTACCGCTCGCCCGACCCTTACAGAAACTGTAAGATGTCAGTGAGTAGTAAAGTCATTTCAGGACTGATTGATAGTACAGGATCTCTGAATCGGTCCAGATCAGGGATCTTGGAGGTCGTCAGATCCTTCTACTCGCATCTCTTGGGAAGGAAGGATCTAGATCGAGACGGGATGTCGGCTTTCCTGGCTGAAACCATTCCTGAGCCAGGGGTAGACCCCTCTCTTGATGTTTTGGCAGAAAAAATCAGGGAAGAGGAAGTGAGATTGGCGATTGAGGGGCTTGCCCCCAAGAAGTCACCAGGTCCGGATGGCTTAACATCAGAGTGGTACAGGACCTTTAAGGAGTCTTTAGATCCCCTCTTGACTGAGGTATTCAATGAGTGTCTCTCCTCGGGCACTCTGCCAAAGTCAATGAGGAGGTCAGCCCTGATTCTTCTCTTAAAGGGTAAATATCCTAGCCAGATTGAGAATTGGAGGCCCATAGCTCTTCTCAATACGGACAAGAAGCTTCTGGCCAAGATACTGTTTAATCGGCTGGTGAAGTTTGCACCCCGGCTCCTTTTGGGGGCCCAGCACTGCTCTGTTCCAGGCCGAAGCACCTTAAGTGCTGTTCTCGGTGTCCGGGAGGCAGTGGAGCGGAGTAGTGCAGGTCTCTGGAAGGGGTACTTGCTGACCCTGGATCAGGCCAAAGCATTTGATCGGGTGAACCATGAGTACCTCTGGTCCGTCCTTCTGAGATATGGCTTACCGTGTGCTTTTATTAATTGGCTTAAGACCTTATATGCAGGGGCAGAGAGTTTCCCGCTGGTGAACGGGTGGTCTGGCCGCTCTTTTGAGGTGGGGTCCGGAGTCCGTCAGGGTTGTCCTTTGAGCCCGCTTTTATACGTGTTCGCAATTGATCCCTTCGTCCGGAGGGTAGATTGTGGGCCGTTGGCGGAAGTCAGGATGAGTCTGGCGGAGCTGGATGTCGCCCAGAGAGTGGTGGCGTACGCTGATGATGTCACCATTTTCGTGTCCTCGAGAGAGGAGGTCGATGTGGTGATGTTGGAGGTGGAACGCTACTCGGAGGCATCCGGGTCTAAGATCAACCGGGATAAGTGTGAAAGTCTCTGGCTGGGAGGGGGAGATCCCACTTTTGATCTCCCGGACACCCTCCCAGGGCCCCAAGACTCAGCAAAAATTCTGGGCATCACATTCGGCCAGGATGATTATCCCACCAAAAACTGGGACGGTAAGCTACAGGATGCCACTCATAAGGTGGATCAGTGGAAGGGTTGGTCTATGACCCTCAGGGAAAGGGTACACCTGATCAAATCGTACCTGCTCCCCTTGTTTATCTATCTGGGCAGCGTATGTATCTTGCCAGAGGCTTACTACACTAGGATCTACAGCCTGTTTTTCCAACTGTTATGGGGAACAGGATGAACCTAGTCAAGAGAGAGGTTACGTACCGCACAAGGAGACTAGGGGGTTTATCTATGGTAAACCCTGTGGTGTTCTTAACAAACACCTTCTTGAAAGCCAACATCTCAAACCTCTGTTCAGAGAGGGCTCCTCCGTGGGTACTCTCCTGCAGAAAATGGTTTCGGCCTTTCTTCCAGGAATGGGAGACAGGAGGGCAAGTGAAGGACCTCCGTACGCCTCATGGATATCTTCCGGCTTACGCTACCCCGACTCTGAAGGCGATACGTCGGTGGGGTCTGGGAGTGTGGGAGATCAGGACCCAGTCAAGGCAGTTCCTTGACAAACGGGTTCTGTTGACCCACTTCCAGAAGCCTCTGGCGCTCAGGGACTGCCCAGGTCGGGATCTGAGGGTGGGGTTGTATTTTTTAAATATGAAAAGGATCCCCCAGAAGTTTTGGGACTTGGCCTGGCGCTGCTTTCAGGGGAAGCTATATGTGAGGGACAATTTGAAGTGTAGGAGATCTGATGACCGGGGATGTCCCCGAGAAGAGTGCGGGGACATGCTGGAAAGCATGGACCATTTCCTGCTTCATTGCCCCTTTAATATAAGGGTCTACAACCGGGTGGGTCAACTTGCCGGCCTTACCTATCCAGAGTGGGCTTATGGGGCATTCAGGAACCTGGGTGGCCATGATCGGGGCACTTTATTTTTAGTCAGTTTAGTGGTTAGGTACTACACGTGGAATGCACGGTGTTTAGTGTCTACACAGCGCAAAGTCCTCTCCGAGGTGGAGGTCTGTAGGAACATCACCGGTGACCTCGAGAAGATCAGGTCTTTGGAGTATGGCAGTCTTGGTACCAGTAGGGCTTCTCTCCTATGGAGAGGGTTTTCTTTTGATGTGCCCTAGGTACTAGACCTTTTGGGTAGAGTACCCTTGATTTGGTTAGGGACAGTGATGCAGGGACAGGGTTAGGGTGATAGTAGGGTCAGTTTATCTTTAGGGATAATGGTAGGGTGAGAGGTAGGGTGCAGTTAGGGAAAGAATGTAATTTTTGTATGTATCAGGATTGCCATCCTTCTTCCTGGTGGTGGGCTAATGCATGTGCACCATAGCTTTTTGTTTTGTTTTCAGATGCTATGGTTATGAAGGGCTTACAGGCACCGAACTTGGGCCTAAAGTGGGTTGTATTGTTTGCTTATGTATGTTAAAGCTGGTAATGGTTAAGTTGGTTGGGAGGAGTTCTAGGTTGGGAGGGTATATTTGTGGGTGGTGGTGGTCTTTTCTTTTGGTGGACCTGGCATGGGCGAGTCGTGGACTGGACATTGAGGACTATGAACTGTATGGAAAAAACTCTGACCCATGTACAGGAGGGCGGGTGGTGTGCGTGAAGGGTGAGTTTAGTGTAGAACGTTCTTTTATATTTGTAGGTGAGTTTTCTGTTTATTTATAGGTGTATATAGTTTGTGTATAGTATTGTATATAGTAGTGTATATAGTTAGTTATGTATATAGTATGTATAATGTATGTTATATCATTATAATTGTTTTATTTATTTATTTATTTTTTTTTTTTTATATAGTAGAGATAGACATGGCAGTCGAACCAGTTTTGTTTTTGTAGTAATGTTTCTTTAGTATCCCGTTGTGGATTTATTTTCTTTGGTTTATATATGTAGTATGTAGTAAAGATGTGTGTAAGCATGTGTGTCTTGTGTTTTCTGTGATATTTTCCCGAGTTTGGGTATTTTGAGTTGAATTTAATTTATTTATTTATTTTTGGTTAATATATTGATATATATATATATATATATATATATATATATATATATGTGTGTGTGTGTGTGCATGTGTGTGGTATAGTGTTATTATTATTATTAATATTATTATTTCAAAAAAAAAAAAAAAAAACATGGTGTGCAGTGTGAGTGCTTGTTGTGTTTTCTATTTGTAATGTATGATTTTTCCCGAGTTTGGGTGTTTTGAGTTTAAACGAAATAGTGCTATATTTATGTTTCTTATGAGTGTGTTGTTTGGCTATGAAAGGTGAAGTTGTAATATTTATAGCTCTAGTAGGAAAGCTGGGCTGGCCGGTTAGGCAGGATTTTTGTTCTTTTATTTAAATGTAAAGTTTGGGTTTATGTTATTTCATGTTGTTGTTTTCCGTTATGGCAAAGTTGTGCTGGTTTATGTTTTGTTATTATTTATATTTTTCTAATAAAAGATTTACAGGATATAAATCTAGATTTTCCTAGCTTGTGACGGAAAATATTAGTTATATGAAGACAGGAGGCGAGTATCTTATGCATATTCTTTCTTTAATAATGCCCATAGCAGAACACTTTGGTATCAATTCAATAAAAGAAAACTTCAAACTACAACTCCCAGCAGTCCTAGGGCCACAGTAGTCACTCCTCCTTCGTAGCCCCTATATAAGGACTGCCCACATATAGATCCTCCTCTTTCTTCATGCGAATCAGAGCCGCACAGGAAACCGAACTCCAGCCAGACGTCCCCAACGCTCCTTGCATCTTCGGCCAGCCGGTCTGGAACTCAGGAAACAAGGCCAAACGACGGCCTAACTTCGTCCCAACGGGGACCGAAAGGAACCCAAGCAGTGCGTAACCAACAGGTTATCCGTAATCGGGAAAACAGCCAATGCATTCAGTATCCTGAAAAAGATAACAAAAAATCGTAATAGGGTTGGGTAGGGAGGGAAGATACTCGCCTCCTGTCTTCATATAACTAATATTTTCCGTCACAAGCTAGGAAAATCTAGATTTATATATCAGACAGGAGGCTCATATCTTATGCAAGTTCAAAGCTAACAACTAGCTATGACAGAAATAAACAGTAACCAGTCAGAGCCTTATAAGACCGACAGAGAAACATGGTCCTCCGGTCTGAAGTAGAAATGACGGAAGGTGGTCTCCGAAGACCAATCAGCCGCCATCAATAAATCGGAGAGCCCCCTGCTGTGACTATTTTCGTAGCCATAGCACCCCTGGACGAGTGAGCTCCAAACAGAGATACATCTATACCCGCCATGTCCATGGCAGAGCGTACCCAACGCGCTAGGGTAGCGGAGGCAACTGGACGATGAGGTCCGACATAAGAGACGAGGAGCTGAGAGAAATCCGGAGAGCGCAGATCTGCTGTCTGCGATTCGTACGCCTGTAGGCAACGAACAACGCAGAGCTTCGGATGCGCAGGAAAAAATGGATAAAAAACCGAGTGGATACCCGTCTTGGTCCTACGGACCACCGAGAATTTCACTCCCTGAGGCGAAAATTGTCGCCTAGAGATGTCCAGAGCCTTCACGTCTGAGACCCGCTTTATGGACACCAAACATAGAAGGACCGTCAGTTTGTATGACAGTAGTTTCAGGGAAAGATAGTCATTGTCCATCCATGAAGCAAACATATCAAGCAACCTGGAGACATCCCAGGTCGACTGATACCTAGGCCTAGGGGGACGCTGAAATTTTATGCCACGCAAAAGTCTACAAACCAGCGGGTGTTTGCCAATCGGTAGAGAGTCCACTGGGCAGTGATAAGCCGCAATAGCCGACCGGTATACGTTAATGGAGCTATAAGACTTGCCAGATTCAAAGGAATCCGCCAGGTAGTTCACCACTACAGACACAGGTGCATGTACGGGATCAACTTGCCGTTGATCACACCAACGAACCCAGAGCCTCCAGGCTGATCGGTATGCCGATCTAGTCCCGGGGGCCCAGGCCAGGGCGAGGAGGTCCCTAGCTGATTTTGAAAGGTCATGATCCGCGTCTGAGACCCCGAAACCAACCACGCCAGGAGAGGCAGTTTGCCCTCACTCTGGGATAATCCACGGCCATCCCCAGAAGGAGAGGAAACCATGGTTGCGTCGGCCACCAAGGCGTGATCAGCACAACCGTCGCTCTCTGGTTCGTCGTATGCAGAAGAACCCGGGGGATCAACTGGAAGGGAGGAAAAGCGTAATGCGTTCCCCTGGGCCAGGTGAGGCGGAGAGCGTCTACCGCTGCTGCCTCTGGGTCCGGTCTCCAGCTGAAGAAGTGGGGCAGCTGGTGGTTGAGGCGGGACGCAAAAAGGTCCATGCATAACGGACCCCACAGGCGCCGCAACTGCAGAAAGATGGAGCGGTCCAGCCGCCAATCGCTGGAATCGAGGAGATAGCGAGAATTCCAATCGGCCACCGTGTTGGAGACCCCTGGAATGTATTCCGCTACCGGGATAATGTTGTGGGCCAGGCAAAAGTGCCAGAAGTCTTTGGCAAGATCCGCCAGGATCTTGGATCTGGTACCCCCCAAGCGGTTGACGTACTGAACCGCCGCCACGTTGTCCATGCGTAGTAACACACAACAATTGGACGAACGAGGCATGAAACTCTTGACGGCAAAATATGCTGCCAGGAGCTCCAATGCATTGATATGCAGGTCGACCTCCTTGACGGACCAGGTCCCTCCTGTGGAAGTCTCCCCGCATCGAGCGCCCCAGCCAAGCCTGCTCGCGTCCGACTCTATGATGACGTCTGGGTATGGGTTGAAAATGGCTTTGCCGTTCCACTCGACGGCATGACGAAGCCATCAATGCAACTCCTCGATAGCCGCCGGACAAAGAGGTACCTTGTCCGCGTATCTGAGGCCTTGCCGCAGATGCAAGATCTTGAGCCTCTGAAGGGCTCGATAATGCAAGGGGGCTGGAAAGATAGCCTGGATGGAAGCCGCCAGGAGTCCCACCAGGCGCGCCAGAATCCGTAATGATAAGCATCCTTTGCGCAGAACCGCCCTGATTTCCTTGCGGATCAGGGCTAGCTTGGACTTGGGGAGTCGCAGTAGTGCGCAATTGGTGTCCACCAAGAAACCCAGGAATTCCATCTCCTGACCAGGAATCAGGACCGACTTTTCTCGGTTGATTATGAAGCCCAGAGTATGTAGCAATGATATCGCCCACGACATGTGAAGGGAGGCCTGAGCTTTGGAACGGGCCATGATGAGAAGGTCGTCTAGGTAAATGATCAGACGAACCCCCCTGCTCCTCAGAGCCGCCACCACCGGTTTCATCAGTTTGGTGAAACACCACGGGGCGGACGATAGGCCGAACGGAAGGCAGGTAAATTGCCACATGCGGCCCTTCCAAAGGAATCGGAGGAATTGTTGTGACTCTGGGTGTATAGGGATGGTGAGGTAGGCGTCCTTTAACCTCTTAAGGACCAATGACGTTGTGGAACGTCATGGCACCCTGGGCTTTAAGGACCAATGACGTTCCACAACGTCATGGCATTTTCCGGTCTCTGCCGCTCGCCGGGCAGAGATCGGAACTGGATGCCTGCTGAAATGCTTCAGCAGGCATCCAGGGCAAACGCCGAGGGGGGCCATGTAGGCCCCCCATGTCGGCGATCGCCGCAAATCGCAAGGGAAATCGCCCTTGCGATCTGCGGCGATACCGGGCTGATCGGGTCTCTGGGACCCGACCGCCCGGTAATTTCGCATGATCCCGGCTGTCACAGACAGCCAGGACCATGCTGAAGACTAGGAGCGAGGTGGCAAGCCTGACACCTCCTCCGATCCCCTGCGATCTGTCGGTTAGTTAACCGACCAATCGCAGGAGGGGGGGCGGTTACTTCCTCCCGTCCTGCCCGGCCCCTGAAAGTCCGGACAGGACGGGAGGAAGACCGGAGGACGCGGCGGGGGACGGGGGAGTGCTGGGCACCGGCCCCGGTACTTACCTCGTCCCTGAAGACCCGGATCCCGGCGATGAAGGCGGCGGCGGCGACAGGTGAGTAGATCTTCAGCCGCGGTCGGGCCCTTTACAGCAATGCACGTCGCCGTAAAGCGACATGCATTGCTGTAATGGGACCCTGTAAACTACAACTCCCAGCATGCCCAGACAGCCCTTGGCGTCCGGGCATGCTGGGAGTTTCAGTTTTGCAACATCTGGAGGTCCACAGTTTGGAGACCACTGTGCCTTCCAGATGTTGCAAAACTACACATCCTCAGCATGCCCTTACTGTCCAGGCATGCTGGGAGTTGTAGTTCTGTAACATCTGGCCCTTCAGATGTTGCAGAACTACAACTCCCAGCATGCCTGGACAGTTTTGGCATACTGGGAGTTGTAGTTTTGCAACATCTGGAAGGGCACAGATTGGGAACCACTGTATTAGTGGTCTGCAAACTGTAGTCCTCCAGATGTTGCAAAACTACAACTCCAAGCATGCTGGGAGTTGTAGTTCGGCAACATCTAGCTCTAAAGATGTTGCCGAACTACTACTTCCAGCATGCCTGAGAATGTTTGGGAGTTGTAGTTTTGCAACAACAGGAGGCACACTGGTTGGGAAACATTGTCTGTTTCCTAACTCGGTGTTTCCCAACCCGTGTGCCTCCAGCTGTTGCAAAACTATAACTACCAGCATGCACTGATGGACTGTGCATGCTGGGAGTTGTAGTTTTGCAACAGCTGGAGGTCCCCCCCCCCCCCCCCCACTGTGAATGTACAGGATACATTCATATGGGCAGGGGGCTTACAGTGAGTATCAGGCTGCAAGTTTGCGATGCAGCAAATTTTGTGCGGCAGCTCAAACTCGCTGTAATCCCCCGCCCATGTGACTGTACCCTAAAAACACTACACTACACTAACACAAAATAAAATAAAAAGTAAAAAACACTACATATACACATACCCCTACACAGCCCCCCTCCCCAATAAAAATGAAAATGTCTGGTACGCCACTGTTTCCAAAATGGAGCCTCCAGCTGTTGCAAAACAACAACTCCCAGTATTGCCGGACAGCCGTTGACTGTCCAGGCATGCTGGGAGTTTTGCAACAGCTGGAGGCACCCTGTTTGGGAATCACTGGCGTAGAATACCCCTATGTTCACCCCTATGCAAGTCCCTAATTTAGGCCTCAAATGCGCATGGCGCTCTCACTTTGGAGCCCTGTCGTATTTCAAGGCAACAGTTTAGGGCCACATATGGGGTATCGCCGTACTCGGGAGAAATTTCTTAACAAATTTTGGGGGGCTTTTTCTCCTTTCACCCCTCATGAAAAGGTGAAGTTGGGGGTCTACACCAGCATGTTAGTGTAAAAAAAAATTTTTTTTACACTAACATGCTGGTGTTGCCCCATACTTTTCATTTTGACAAGAGGTAAAAGGGAAAAACGCCCCCCAAAATTTGTAATGCAATTTCTCCAGACTACAGAGATACCCCATATGTGGGCGCAAAGTGCTCTGGGGGCGCACAACAAGGCCCAGAAGGGAGAGTGCACCATGTACATTTGAGGTGATTTGCACAGGGGTGGCTGATTGTTACAGCGGTTTTGACAAACGCAAAAAAAAAAAAAAAACTCACATGTGACCCCATTTCGGAAACTACACCCCTCACGGAATGTAATGAGGGGTGCAGTGAGAATTTACCCCCCACTGGTGTCTGACAGATCTTTGGAACAGTGGGCTGCGCAAATTAAAAATTTTGTACAGCCCACTGTTCCAAAGATCTGACAGACACCAGTGGGGGGTAAATGCTCACTGTACCCCTTGTTACATTCCTCAAGGGGTTTAGTTTCCAAAATGGTATGCCATGTGGGGGTTATTTTGCTGTCCTGGCACCATAGGGGCTTCCTAAATGCGACATGCCCCCGAGCAAAATTTGCTCTCAAAAAGCCAAATATGACTCCCTCTCTTCTGAGCATTGTAGTTTGCCCGTAGTGCGCTTCAGGTCAATTTATGGGGTACCTTCATACTCATAAGAGATGGGGTTACAAATTTTGGGGGGTATTTTCTGCTATTAACCCTTGCAAAAATGTGAAATTTGGGGGGGAAACACACATTTTAGTGAAATTTTTTTTTTTTTATTTTACGTATGCAAAAGTCGTGAAACCCCTGTGGGGTATTAAGGCTCACTTTATTTCTTGTTACGTACCTCAAGGGGTCTAGTTTCCAAAATGGTATGCCATGTGGGTATTTTTTGCTGTCCTGGCACCATAGGGGCTTCCTAAATGCGACATGCCCCCGAGCAAAATTTGCTCTCAAAAAGCCAAATATGACTCCTTCTCTTCTGAGCATTGTAGTTCGCCCGTAGTACACTTCAGGTCAACTTATGGGGTACCTCCATACTCAGAAGAGATGGGGTTACAAATTTTGGGGGGTATTTTCTGCTATTAACCCTTGAATACATGTGAAATTTGGGTGGAAACACACATTTTAGTGACATTTTTAAAACATTTTTTTTACATATGCAAAAGTCGTGAAACACCTGTGGGGTATTAAGGCTCACTTTATTCCTTGTTACGTTCCTCAAGGGGTCTTGTTTCCAAAATGGTATGCCATGTGGGTATTTTTTCCTGTTCTGGTACCATAGGGGCTTCCTAAATGCAACATGCCCCCCAAAAACCATTTCAGAAAAACGTACTCTCCAAAATCCCCTTGTCGCTCCTTCGCTTCTGAGCCCTCTACTGCGCCCGCCGAACACTTTACATAGACATATGAGGTATGTGCTTACTCGAGAGAAATTGGGCTACAAATATAAGTATACATTTTCTCCTTTTACCCCTTGTAAAAATTCAAAAATTGGGTCTACAAGAACATGCAAGTGTAAAAAATGAAGATTGTGAATTTTCTCCTTCACTTTGCTGCTATTCCTGTGAAACACCTAAAGGGTTAAAACGCTGACTGAATGTAATTTTGAATACTTTGGGGGGTGCAGTTTTTATAATGGGGTCATTTATGGGGTATTTCTAATATGAAGACCCTTCAAATCCACTTCAAACCTGAACTGGTCCCTGAAAAATTGTGATTTTGGAAATTTTGTGAAAAATTGGAAAATTGCTGCTGAACTTTGAAGCCCTCTGGTGTCTTCCAAAAGTAAAAAATCGTAAATTTTATGATGCAAACATAAAGTGGACATATTGTATATGTGAATAAAAAAAAAATTATTTGGAATATCCATTTTCCTTACAAGCAGAGAGCTTCAAAGTTAGAAAAATGCAAAATTTTCAATTTTTTCATCAAATTTTGGAATTTTTCACTAAGAAACGATGCAAGTATCGACAAAATTTTACCAATAACATAAAGTAGAATATGTCACGAAAAAACAATCTTGGAATCAGAATGATAGGTAAAAGCGTCTTAGAGTTATTTATGCTTAAAGTGACAGTGGTCAGATGTTCAAAAAACGCTCTGGTCCTAAGGTGTAAAATGGCCTGGTCCTTAAGGGGTTAAGTCCACCTTCACCAGCCAGTCTCCTGGTAGTAGGAGGTCCCGGAGGGAATGAATTCCCTCCATCTTGAAATGGCGATACGTGACATGTTGGTTTAAGTCTCGTAGATTTATGACTGAGCGGTAGCCGCCCCCTTTTTTCTTCACTAGGAAGAGGTTGCTTACGAACCCTAGGGAAGATGGGTCGGATTCCACGATCGCATGTTTGTACAGGAGATCCTGTACCTCGTTGTCTATGAGGGCAACGTTTTGATCGGAAAAGTAAATAGGAGGCGGAATCACACCCAGAATCGGCAAGGATTGGAATTCTATGTGATACCCCCCCCACTGTCTGAAGAATCCATACGTCTGCCGTAATCGCAGACCAGGCGTGGGTAAAATACATCAGTCGACCCCCCACAGGTATGTGAGACTGTGGAATGGAAGTTACACTCACCGGTAGAAGGGCGGGAACGGGGGTATCCACGTCCGCCACGACCTCTCCAGGGTCGGCCTCGAGGAGGGAAGAATGGTGATGGTTGAACCACGGGTGCGGTGTAGGAGGGGGGAGCCTGTGGGTACTGGTATTGGGCGAAGGGTCTGCCCTGTGGCCTATAGGGAGCAGAGTGGCCGGCAGATCGGCCTCTACTTCTGCCGGCCCAGGGAAAAATTTTACTGGACCCCGATTTCTTTAGGGAATTTTGGGCCTTATCTAAGCCCGTAAAAAGGCCAACAAATCTATTGACATATTTCATTAGACTGTCTCCAAAAAGCATGCCTGCTGCCGAAGGACCAGGTTCGGTCTCGGCCAGGTGGGATAGTTGCGGGTCGAGTCTCATAAGGATCGACCGGCGCCTCTCAACAGAGCAGGTGGTATTGGCCGTACCTGCCAGGCAAATGGCTCTCTGAGCCCACCCACGGAGCTGACGGACGTCCACAGGCTCATCCGTCGTTGCGGAATGTTCCGCTAAATTAAGGATTTTTGTGAGGGGACCCATTAAATCAAGGATACGCTCCTGAATAGTCTTAAAGGAGCGTTCTATACCCTTCTTAGTGAATTTTCCTGATTTTAAAAGGTATTTCATCAGGATAGGGTCCACCTCAGGGGTGACCACCACTTTATTGGGGATAAAAGGTCTAGGGCATTCAGCCCTCAGCTTATTACGGCTGGACCTATCCAGAGCTTTACGGGCCCAAAGCTCTACATATTGGGCCACATGGGGGAGTGGTGACCAGTCGCCCGATCTCGGGTGGGAGATCGCGTCTGGATGGAACAGGGGTTCTCCTAGGGCATCTAGGATAACATTGCCCTGCGTGGCAGGGTTGGCGTCGGTGTCGAGCGCCGTATCCCCAGCATCCTCTTCAATGTTGGGATTGGACTCGTAGTCCTCAGACTCATTAGAAGAACCCGAAGAACCCTCAGTAGAGGAGTCTACATAGGAGTCGGGTTTTGCCCGCCTAGCGGACTTATGCCTCTTGCCATGTAACTCCCCGAGGCCCAGGGGTCGAGCGGAGTCTGAAGAATGCTGGGGTTGACAGACCGGGGTAGGAACTGTCTGGAGCATATTATTATCTTCCCCTGCCGGGGAGTCGGAGGTGTGCTCCCTTTTATGGGAAGCTTTGCCCTTTTTTACCTGCGGTTCTCCACCATGAAGTGGAGGGATAGGGGCATGGGAAGCCGGCTGATGCGGGCCAGAGGATAACATGGACGAGGCCAGGGCTGCTTGGACCGACCTGTTAATTAAGTCCTGTATCTGGGTGGCGGACATAAATTGTGCCGAATCCAGGGAGAGAGCCTCAGCTCTGAGGGGGGCAGGTGAAGGTTCCTCGGCCATAGTAAAGTTTAGGATGCAAGGAAGCTAGGGTAGTGGCTGAGGGGTGAGTAGTGAGACCACTGCACAGAAACCTAACTAGACGGAATAAATTCCGTTCCACTGGAAAAAACAAATGTGGGGCACTACACTACCTACTCGACACAGTACAGTACAGGGTTCCGATCCTCCACACCGCTGGCGTTGTACTGACGTTGCGGTGGGAGGGGAGCCCGGAGTCCTTGTACCCAGGGGACGAAGTCTCGCGAGACTACGTCCCTCTGAGTGCTGATTGGATGTCGCAGAAGCGCCTCTCCACGAGCGTAGAGACTCCGCCCCTTTTCCAGGCGCAGGCCGCAAGTGAGAAGCGGCCGGCCAGGGAGAAGAAGCTCCGCCCCCAGCCCGCGCGTGCGAACTCGGAGGAGAAGAAGGCGCAAGAAAATGGCGAAGGAAGGGGGAGGGGAAGGTGGCGATAATAGCGCCGGAGGTACGAGGAAGACGCCGCAGCGGCGACAGTGCTGAAAAAAGGGGGGGGGGGCCCGGAACCGGAATTTCCGGCGCTGGGCTGAAGCAATAGAGTAGAGAGATGGAAGAAAGGAAAAGCAAAGAAAGAAAAACGGAACTTGTGGGTGCTATCCACTGAGATAAGCACCACACAAGGTCATACTATAGAGTAATAACACAGTATACAATAAAGACAGAATATAGAAAATAAATCAATGGATATAGGGTATACTTATCTTGGGTCTGCTATGAGCAGAAAGAAAGAGGAGGATCTATATGTGGGCAGTCCTTATATAGGGGCTACGAAGGAGGAGTGACTACTGTGGCCCTAGGACTGCTGGGAGTTGTAGTTTGAAGTTTTCTTTTATTGAATTGATACCAAAGTGTTCTGCTATGGGCATTATTAAAGAAAGAATATGCATAAGATATGAGCCTCCTGTCTGATATATAACTCAGGATGAGTACAGGATAAGTAATGTAATGTATGTACACAGTGACCGCACCAGCAGAATAGTGAGTGCAGCTCTGGAGTATAATACAGGATATAACTCAGGATCAGTACAGGATAAGTAATGTATGTACACAGTGACCTCACCAGCAGAATAGTGAGTACAGCTCTTTTGAATAATACAGGATATAACTCAGGATCAGTACAGGATAAGTAATGTAATGTATGTACATAGTGACCTCACCAGCAGAATAGTGAGTACAGCTCTTTAGAATAATACAGGATATAACTCAGGATCAGTACAGGATACGTACGGTGGAGGGGATTATCAGATTATGCAAGTGAGGGGAGGATACCCCCGGCGGTGGGTCCCTTGCTGCGGCCTTGATCCTGGAAGCGGCCGTGTGGGGACTGAGAGGAGCGAGAGACTCTCTATGCTCCGCTCCTCTCTATGATGCCGCCCGTGACGTTGCACCACACGTCACGTCACGTGACCATCTCCCAGACAGCCATTGCGGTACAGGCTGCCTGGGAATGAGTGACGGCGGCGGCGAACATAAAAAGGTAGCGTGCGGCGCAAACCCGCCCCCCCGCCCACTCCTACTAACATTTTGGCCGGGCCCCTGACGCCTGGCCCGCCAGCCTTTATCAGCTTTATGGGGCAAAAGGGGAGAGCTGCTTTTGGGCCCCCAGAAATTACAGGGCCCGGGGCAGCTGCCCCTTTTGCTCCACGGCCGCGGTGATTATGGTGTGCCTGGGCACACCCGACACACCCTGTGCGCACGCCTATGAATGGATGTATGATTGCTGTACAGTCACAGTGTATGTATAATGGAGGTATGCTTGCTGTACAGTGTATGTATAATGGATGTATGATTGCTGTACAGTCACAGTGTATGTATAATGGATGTATGATTGCTGTACAGTGTATGTATAATGGACTTATGATTGCTGTACAGTGTATGTATAATGAATGTATGATTGCTGTACAGTGTATGTATAATGGATGTATGATTGCTGTACAGTGTATGTATAATGGATGTATGATTGCTGTACAGTGTATGTATAATGAATGTATGATTGCTGTACAGTGTATGTATAATGGATGTATGATTGCTGTACAGTCACAGTGTATGTATAATGGATGTATGATTGCTGTACAGTGTATGTATAATATATGTATGATTGCTGTACAGTGTATGTATAATGAATGTATGATTGCTGTACAGTGTATGTATAATGGATGTATGATTGCTTTACAGACACAGTGTATGTATAATGGATGTATGATTGCTGTACAGTGTATGTATAATGAATGTATGATTGCTGTACAGTGTATGTATAATGGATGTATGATTGCTGTACAGTCACTGTGTATGTATAATGAATGTATGCTTGCTGTACAGTGTATGTATAATGGATGTATGATTGCTGTACAGTCACTGTGTATGTATAATGAATGTATGCTTGCTGTACAGTGTATGTATAATGGATGTATGATTGCTGTACAGTGTATGTATAATGGGTGTATGATTGCTGTACAGTGTATGTATAATGGATGTATGATTGCTGTACAGTGTATGTATAATGAATGTATGATTGCTGTACAGTGTATGTATAATGAATGTATGATTGCTGTACAGTGTATGTATAATGGATGTATGATTGCTGTACAGTCACTGTGTATGTATAATGAATGTATGCTTGCTGTACAGTGTATGTATAATGGATGTATGATTGCTGTACAGTGTATGTATAATGAATGTATGATTGTTGTACAGTGTATGTATAATGGATGTATGATTGCTGTACAGTCACTGTGTATGTATAATGAATGTATGCTTGCTGTACAGTGTATGTATAATGGATGTATGATTGCTGTACAGTCACTGTGTATGTATAATGAATGTATGCTTGCTGTACAGTGTATGTATAATGGATGTATGATTGCTGTACAGTGTATGTATAATGGATGTATGATTGCTGTACAGTGTATGTATAATGGAGGTATGCTTGCTGTACAGTGTATGTATAATGGAGGTATGATTGCTGTACAGTGTATGTATAATGGATGTATAATTGCTGTACAGTGTATGTATAATGGATGTATGATTGTTGTACAGTGTATGTATAATGGATGTATGATTGCTGTACAGTGTATGTATAATGGATGTATGATTGCTGTACAGTGTATGTATAATGGAGGTATGATTGCTGTACAGTGTATGTATAATGGAGGTATGATTGCTGTACAGTGTATGTATAATGAATGTATGCTTGCTGTACAGTGTATGTATAATGGAGATATGCTTGCTGTACAGTGTATGTATAATGGAGGTATGATTGTTGTACAGTGTATGTATAATGGATGTATGATTGCTGTACAGTGTATGTATAATGGATGTATGATTGCTGTACAGTGTATGTATAATGAATGTATGCTTGCTGTACAGTGTATGTATAATGGATGTATGATTGCTGTACAGTCACAGTGTATGTATAATGGAGGTATGCTTGCTGTACAGTGTATGTATAATGTAGGTACGCTTGCTGTACAGTGTATGTATAATGGATTTACGCTTGCTGTACAGTGTATGTATAATGGATATATGATTGCTGTACAGTCACAGTGTATGTATAATGGATGTATGATTGCTGTACAGTCAGTGTATGTATAATGGATGTATAATTGCTGTACAGTGTATGTATAATGGATGTATGATTGCTGTACAGTCACAGTGTATGTATAATGGATGTATGATTGCTGTACAGTGTATGTATAATGGATGTATGATTGCTGTACAGTGTATGTATAATGAATGTATGATTGCTGTACAGTGTATGTATAATGGATGTATGATTGCTGTACAGACACAGTGTATGTATAATGGATGTATGATTGCTGTACAGTGTATGTATAATGAATTTATGATTGCTGTACAGTGTATGTATAATGGAGGTATGCTTGCTGTACAGTGTATGTATAATGGATGTATGATTGCTGTACAGTGTATGTATAATGAATGTATGATTGCTGTACAGTGTATGTATGATAGAGGTATGCTTGCTGTACAGTGTATGTATAATAGAGGTATGCTTGCTGTACAGTGTATGTATAATGGATGTATGATTGCTGTACAGTGTATGTATAATGAATGTATGATTGCTGTACAGTGTATGTATACTGAATGTATGATTGCTGTACAGTGTATGTATAATGGATGTATGATTGCTGTACAGTGTATGTATACTGAATATATGATTGCTGTACAGTGTATGTATAATGGAGGTATGCTTAATGTACAGTGTATGTATAATGGTTGTATGATTGCTGTACAGTGTATGTATAATGAATGTATGATTGCTGTACAGTGTATGTATAATGGAGGTATGATTGCTGTACAGTGTATGTATAATGGAGGTATGATTGCTGTACAGTGTATGTATAATGGAGGTATGATTGCTGTACAGTGTATGTATAATGGATGTATGATTGCTGTACAGTGTATGTATAATGAATGTATGATTGCTGTACAGTGTATGTATAATGGAGGTATGCTTGCTGTACAGTGTATGTATAATGGATGTATGATTGCTGTACAGTGTATGTATACTGAATGTATGATTGCTGTACAGTGTATGTATAATGGAGGTATGATTGCTGTACAGTGTATGTATAATGAATGTATGCTTGCTGTACAGTGTATGTATAATGGAGATATGCTTGCTGTACAGTGTATGTATAATGGAGGTATGATTGTTGTACAGTGTATGTATAATGGATGTATGATTGCTGTACAGTGTATGTATAATGGATGTATGATTGCTGTACAGTGTATGTATAATGAATGTATGCTTGCTGTACAGTGTATGTATAATGGATGTATGATTGCTGTACAGTCACAGTGTATGTATAATGGAGGTATGCTTGCTGTACAGTGTATGTATAATGTAGGTACGCTTGCTGTACGGTGTATGTATAATGGATTTACGCTTGCTGTACAGTGTATGTATAATGGATATATGATTGCTGTACAGTCACAGTGTATGTATAATGGATGTATGATTGCTGTACAGTCAGTGTATGTATAATGGATGTATAATTGCTGTACAGTGTATGTATAATGGATGTATGATTGCTGTACAGTCACAGTGTATGTATAATGGATGTATGATTGCTGTACAGTGTATGTATAATGGATGTATGATTGCTGTACAGTGTATGTATAATGAATGTATGATTGCTGTACAGTGTATGTATAATGGATGTATGATTGCTGTACAGACACAGTGTATGTATAATGGATGTATGATTGCTGTACAGTGTATGTATAATGAATTTATGATTGCTGTACAGTGTATGTATAATGGAGGTATGCTTGCTGTACAGTGTATGTATAATGGATGTATGATTGCTGTACAGTGTATGTATAATGAATGTATGCTTGCTGTACAGTGTATGTATAATGGATGTATGATTGCTGTACAGTGTATGTATAATGAATGTATGATTGCTGTACAGTGTATGTATAATGGATGTATGATTGCTGTACAGTCACTGTGTATGTATAATGAATGTATGCTTGCTGTACAGTGTATGTATAATGGATGTATGATTGCTGTACAGTCACTGTGTATGTATAATGAATGTATGCTTGCTGTACAGTGTATGTATAATGGATGTATGATTGCTGTACAGTGTATGTATAATGGATGTATGATTGCTGTACCGTGTATGTATAATGGATGTATGATTGCTGTACAGTGTATGTATAATGGATGTATGATTGCTGTACAGTGTATGTATAATGGAGGTATGCTTGCTGTACAGTGTATGTATAATGGAGGTATGATTGTTGTACAGTGTATGTATAATGGATGTATGATTGCTGTACAGTGTATGTATAATGGATGTATGATTGCTGTACAGTGTATGTATAATGGATGTATGATTGCTGTACAGTGTATGTATAATGAATGTATGATTGCTGTACAGTGTATGTATAATGGATGTATGATTGCTGTACAGTGTATGTATAATGAATGTATGATTGCTGTACAGTGTATGTATAATGGAGGTATGCTTGCTGTACAGTGTATGTATAATGGATGTATGATTGCTGTACAGTTTATGTATAATGAATGTATGATTGCTGTACAGTGTATGTATAATGGATGTATGATTGCTGTACAGTGTATGTATAATGAATGTATGATTGCTGTACAGTGTATGTATAATGGAGGTATGCTTGCTGTACAGTGTATGTATAATGGATGTATGATTGCTGTACAGTGTATGTATACTGAATATATGATTGCTGTACAGTGTATGTATAATGGAGGTATGATTGCTGTACAGTGTATGTATAATGAATGTATGCTTGCTGTACAGTGTATGTATAATGGAGATATGCTTGCTGTACAGTGTATGTATAATGGAGGTATGATTGTTGTACAGTGTATGTATAATGGATGTATGATTGCTGTACAGTGTATGTATAATGGATGTATGATTGCTGTACAGTGTATGTATAATGAATGTATGCTTGCTGTACAGTGTATGTATAATGGATGTATGATTGCTGTACAGTCACAGTGTATGTATAATGGAGGTATGCTTGCTGTACAGTGTATGTATAATGTAGGTACGCTTGCTGTACAGTGTATGTATAATGGATTTACGCTTGCTGTACAGTGTATGTATAATGGATATATGATTGCTGTACAGTCACAGTGTATGTATAATGGATGTATGATTGCTGTACAGTCAGTGTATGTATAATGGATGTATAATTGCTGTACAGTGTATGTATAATGGATGTATGATTGCTGTACAGTCACAGTGTATGTATAATGGATGTATGATTGCTGTACAGTGTATGTATAATGGATGTATGATTGCTGTACAGTGTATGTATAATGAATGTATGATTGCTGTACAGTGTATGTATAATGGATGTATGATTGCTGTACAGACACAGTGTATGTATAATGGATGTATGATTGCTGTACAGTGTATGTATAATGAATTTATGATTGCTGTACAGTGTATGTATAATGGAGGTATGCTTGCTGTACAGTGTATGTATAATGGATGTATGATTGCTGTACAGTGTATGTATAATGAATGTATGCTTGCTGTACAGTGTATGTATAATGGATGTATGATTGCTGTACAGTGTATGTATAATGAATGTATGATTGCTGTACAGTGTATATATAATGGATGTATGATTGCTGTACAGTCACTGTGTATGTATAATGAATGTATGCTTGCTGTACAGTGTATGTATAATGGATGTATGATTGCTGTACAGTCACTGTGTATGTATAATGAATGTATGCTTGCTGTACAGTGTATGTATAATGGATGTATGATTGCTGTACAGTGTATGTATAATGGATGTATGATTGCTGTACCGTGTATGTATAATGGATGTATGATTGCTGTACAGTGTATGTATAATGGATGTATGATTGCTGTACAGTGTATGTATAATGGAGGTATGCTTGCTGTACAGTGTATGTATAATGGAGGTATGATTGTTGTACAGTGTATGTATAATGGATGTATGATTGCTGTACAGTGTATGTATAATGGATGTATGATTGCTGTACAGTGTATGTATAATGGATGTATGATTGCTGTACAGTGTATGTATAATGAATGTATGATTGCTGTACAGTGTATGTATAATGGATGTATGATTGCTGTACAGTGTATGTATAATGAATGTATGATTGCTGTACAGTGTATGTATAATGGAGGTATGCTTGCTGTACAGTGTATGTATAATGGATGTATGATTGCTGTACAGTTTATGTATAATGAATGTATGATTGCTGTACAGTGTATGTATAATGGATGTATGATTGCTGTACAGTGTATGTATAATGAATGTATGATTGCTGTACAGTGTATGTATAATGGAGGTATGCTTGCTGTACAGTGTATGTATAATGGATGTATGATTGCTGTACAGTGTTTGTATACTGAATGTATGATTGCTGTACAGTGTATGTATAATGGAGGTATGATTGCTGTACAGTGTATGTATAATGAATGTATGCTTGCTGTACAGTGTATGTATAATGGAGATATGCTTGCTGTACAGTGTATGTATAATGTAGGTATGATTGTTGTACAGTGTATGTATAATGGATGTATGATTGCTGTACAGTGTATGTATAATGGATGTATGATTGCTGTACAGTGTATGTATAATGAATGTATGCTTGCTGTACAGTGTATGTATAATGGATGTATGATTGCTGTACAGTCACAGTGTATGTATAATGGAGGTATGCTTGCTGTACAGTGTATGTATAATGTAGGTACGCTTGCTGTACAGTGTATATATAATGGATTTACGCTTGCTGTACAGTGTATGTATAATGGATATATGATTGCTGTACAGTCACAGTGTATGTATAATGGATGTATGATTGCTGTACAGTCAGTGTATGTATAATGGATGTATAATTGCTGTACAGTGTATGTATAATGGATGTATGATTGCTGTACAGTCACAGTGTATGTATAATGGATGTATGATTGCTGTACAGTGTATGTATAATGGATGTATGATTGCTGTACAGTGTATGTATAATGAATGTATGATTGCTGTACAGTGTATGTATAATGGATGTATGATTGCTGTACAGACACAGTGTATGTATAATGGATGTATGATTGCTGTACAGTGTATGTATAATGAATTTATGATTGCTGTACAGTGTATGTATAATGGAGGTATGCTTGCTGTACAGTGTATGTATAATGGATGTATGATTGCTGTACAGTGTATGTATAATGAATGTATGATTGCTGTACAGTGTATGTATAATAGAGGTATGCTTGCTGTACAGTGTATGTATAATAGAGGTATGCTTGCTGTACAGTGTATGTATAATGGATGTATGATTGCTGTACAGTGTATGTATAATGAATGTATGATTGCTGTACAGTGTATGTATACTGAATGTATGATTGCTGTACAGTGTATGTATAATGGATGTATGATTGCTGTACAGTGTATGTATACTGAATATATGATTGCTGTACAGTGTATGTATAATGGAGGTATGCTTAATGTACAGTGTATGTATAATGGTTGTATGATTGCTGTACAGTGTATGTATAATGAATGTATGATTGCTGTACAGTGTATGTATAATGGAGGTATGATTGCTGTACAGTGTATGTATAATGGAGGTATGATTGCTGTACAGTGTATGTATAATGGAGGTATGATTGCTGTACAGTGTTTGTATAATGAATGTATGATTGCTGTACAGTGTATGTATAATGGATGTATGATTGCTGTACAGTGTATGTTTAATGGATGTATGATTGCTGTACAGTGTATGTATAATGAATGTATGATTGCTGTACAGTGTATGTATAATGGAGGTATGATTGCTGTACAGTGTATGTATAATGGATGTATGATTGCTGTACAGTGTATGTATAATGAATGTATGATTGCTGTACAGTGTATGTATAATGGAGGTATGATTGCTGTACAGTGTATATAAATGAATGTATGATTGCTGTACAGTGTATGTATAATGGAGATATGCTTGCTGTACAGTGTATGTATAATGGATGTATGATTGCTGTACAGTGTATGTATACTGAATGTATGATTGCTGTACAGTGTATGTATAATGGAGGTATGATTGCTGTACAGTGTATGTATAATGGAGGTATGATTGCTGTACAGTGTATGTATAATGGATGTATGATTGCTGTACAGTGTATGTATACTGAATGTATGATTGCTGTACAGTGTATGTATAATGGAGGTATGATTGATGTACAGACACAGTGTATGTATAATGGATGTATGATTGCTGTACAGTGTATGTATAATGGAGGTATGATTGCTGTACAGTGTATGTATAATGGAGGTATGATTGCTGTACAGTGTATGTATAATGGAGGTATGATTGCTGTACAGTGTATGTATAATGGAGGTATGATTGCTGTACAGTGTATGTATAATGGAGGTATGATTGCTGTACAGTGTATGTATAATGAATGTATGATTGCTGTACAGTGTATGTATAATGGATGTATGATTGCTGTACAGTGTATGTATAATGAATGTATGATTGCTGTACAGTGTATGTATAATGGAGGTATGATTGCTGTACAGTGTATGTATAATGGAGGTATGATTGCTGTACAGTGTATGTATAATGGAGCCTCCAATCTAAAAAAAAGCCTCCAATCCCCCAAAAAGTTTTAATAAAGTTTTTCATTTTGTTTGTATTGATATTTATATGAGTGTAGGTCTGTTTATGTATGTGTGCATGCAAGCAAGAGGGGCTGAAACGTCGCACTGTTTGACATGTGGAATAAATAGTTATTTTTTGGATATTTGGAGTGCCGCACCATTTTTGAAGTTATCAATTGGCTGTGATCGAGCCTGAGGAGCTGGCACCCGCCTACTGTGGTAAAGTAGTGCTGCATTTTTTTGGACATTTATATATATATATATATATATATATATATATATATATCTATATAAACACACACACGCGTGTGCGGCATGAGTTTGTGCTTTAGGGTGCACACCCTAATGCAATAGACTGTGCACGCCTATGCGTACACTCCTCTACACCCCTCTGTCACCCATGTACACTCCTCTACACCCCTCTGTCACCCATGTACACTCCTCTACACCCCTCTGTCACCCATGTACACTCCTCTACACCCCTCTGTCACCCATGTACACTCCTCTATACCCCTCTGTCACCCATGTACACTCCTCTACACCCCTCTGTCACTCATGTACGCTCCTCTACACCCATCTATCACCCATGTACACTTCTCTACACCCCTCTGTCACCCATGTACACTCCTCTACACCCCTCTGTCACCCATGTACACTCCTCTACACCCCTCTGTCACCCATGTACACTCCTCTACACCCCTCTGTCACCCATGTACACTCCTCTATACCCCTCTGTCACCCATGTACACTCCTCTCTACCCTTCTGTCACCCATGTACACTCCTCTACACCCATCTATCACCCATGTACACTTCTCTACACCCCTCTGTCACTCATGTACACTCCTCTACACCCCTCTGTCACCCATGTACACTCCTCTCTACCCTTCTGTCACCCATGTACACTCCTCTACACCCATCTATCACCCATGCTCACTCCTCTACACCCCTCTGTCACCCATGTACACTCCTCTATACCCCTATGTCACCCATATGCACTCCTCTCTACCCCTCTGTCACCCATGTACACTCCTCTACACCCATCTATCGCCCATGTACACTCCTCTACACCTCTCTGTCACCCATGTACACTCCTCTACACCCATCTATCACCCATGTACACTCCTCTACACCCCTCTGTCACCCATGTACACTTCTCTACACACCTTTGTCACCCATGTACGCTCCTCTACACCCCTCTGTCACCCATGTACACCCATCTATCACACATGTACACTCCTCTGTCACCCATGTACACTCCTCAACACCCCTCTGTCACCCATATACACTCCTCTCTACCCCTCTGTCACCCATGTACACTCCTCTACACCCCTGTCACCCATGTAAGCTCCTATACACCCCTTTGTACATTCCTCTACACCCCTTTCACCCATGTATGCTCCTCTACACCCCTGTCACCCATGTACACTCCTCTACACCCCTGTCACCCATGTACACTCTTCTGCACCCCTCTGTCACCCATGTACACTCCTCTATACCCCTCTGTCACTCATGTACACTCCTCTACACCCCTCTGTCACCCATGTACACCCATCTGTCACCCATGTACACTCCTCTACACCCCTCTTTCACCCATGTACACTCCTCTACACCCTTCTGTCACCCATGTACACCCATCTGTCACCCATGTACACTCCTCTACACCCATCTGTCACCCATGTACACCCATCTGTCACCCATGTACACTCCTCTACACCCCTCTGTCACCCATGTACACCCATCTGTCACCCATGTACACTCCTCTATACCCCTCTGTCACTCATGTACACTCCACTCTACCCCTCTGTCACCCATGTACACTCCTCTACACCCCTCTGTCACCCATGTACACCCATCTGTCACCCATGTACACTCCTCTACACCCCTCTGTCACCCATGTACACCCATCTGTCACCCATGTACACTCCTCTACACCCCTCTGTCACCCATGTACACCCATCTGTCACTCATGTACACTCCTCTAAACCCCTCTGTACACTCCTCTACACCCCTCTGTCACCCATGTACACCCATCTGTCACTCATGTACACTCCTCTAAACCCCTCTGTACACTCCTCTACACCCCTGTCACCCATGTATGCTCCTCTACACCCCTGTCACCCATGTACGCTCCTCTACACCCCTGTCACCCATGTATGCTCCTCTACACCCCTGTCACCCATGTATGCTCCTCTACACCCCTGTCATCCATGTATGCTCCTCTACACCCCTGTCACCCATGTATGCTCCTCTACACCCCTGTCACCCATGTATGGTCCTCTACACCCCTGTCACCCATGTACGCTCCTCTACACCACTGTCACCCATGTACGCTTTTCTACACCCCTCTCTACACCCCTCTGTACACTCCTCTACACCCCTCTAAACCCCTCTGTCACCCATGTCCACCCCTCTACACCCCTCTGTCACCCATGTCCACCCCTCTACACCCCTCTGTCACCCATGTCCACCCCTCTGTCACCCATGTCCACTCTTCTACACACCTCTGTCACCCATGTAAAAAAAAAAAGAAAAAAAAGTTTGGCGCCTAATAGGTTTGTTTTGCAGGTTTAACGGTGAAGAATTGTGGGTGGAAGAAATCGTGATGATGGCCCAGACCAGATGGAGAAGAGAAGGCAACGATGCAAATTAGAGAAGACGTCATTGGTGAGTTGCTGTATAAAGCAGCACTTTAAACTACATACTCACTGATAAATAGATATAGTTCATTGCGTTTTTTACCGTTTTATCCTTTTTTTTTTTTTCCGCTGCTCGTCAACCTCGGTAGCGGTGCCCCGTGGAAAAAATTTTTCCAAGGTGTGCCCCGACCCGAAAAAGGTTGGGAAACACTGGTATATAGCATACATTCATATATATGGGATACAATACAGGAATATGGGTGCACTACTGTGGTAGATGTAAACAATACATTGGCTATCCCTCAACACTGATGTTAAAATTGAGACATTCGCCAGTGTATCCTTATATGAAGGACACACCAGAGCCCGCACACCAACGACAAGGTTTCTCAAATTGGTGCGAGACCTAACGCTAATCCTACCTGTGCTTGATAAGCAAAACAGGGGCCAGTGGGCAATTACGGCAGCATTCGGTTGACTCACAACTTCCTCCCAGATACCCTCCAGCGTGACTGAGCACACATGCAATGGGAGGAGGGAGGCAAGCTGCAAGCCCCACCTGAGTTGGCTAATATGGGTGCCTGGCCTCACAGGTGCTACCTTAATGCTGCCTTGTAGATATTCAAGGAGCATTAATGTTGGAGTTTACACACCTCCAAATATAAAATTTAAACAAACAACAAAAAACGTGGTCTCAAATGGCTGGAGGTGCTCAACCCCAAATGCGGTTGTGCATTTTTACTGGGGGAGCAGATCCTGCCCTTGTAGTCCGTTGCTAGGGGCGATCCCCAGCATAAAAATGCATACAATGGAGGATGCCTGCAGCGGACTACAAGTGCCACAGGTGTGGTCAGTATATAGTATACATTCATATATATGAGGGTCAGTATATAGTATACATTCATATATATGGGGGTCAGTATATAGTATACATTCATATATATGGGGGTCAGTATATAGTATACATTCATATATATGTGGGTCAGTATATAGTATACATTCATATATATGGGGTCAGTATATAGTATACATTCATATATATGGGGGTCAGTATATAGTATACATTCATATATATGGGGGTCAGTATATAGTATACATTCATATATATGGGGGTTAGTATATAGTATACATTCATGTGTGGTCAGTATATAGTATACATTAATATATATGGGGGTCAGTATATAGTATACATTCATATATATGGGGGTCAGTATATAGTATACATTCATGTGTGGTCAGTATATAGTATACATTCATATATGGGGGCAGTATATAGTATACATTCATATATATGGGGATCAGTATATAGTATACATTCATATATATGTGGTCAGTATATAGTATACATTCATATATATGGGGGTCAGTATATAGTATACATTCAAATATGGGGGTCAGTATATAGTATACATTCATATATATGGGGGTCAGTATATAGTATACGTTCATATATATGGGGGTCAGTATATAGTATACATTCATATATATGGGGGTCAGTATATAGTATACATTCATATATATGGGGGTCAGTATATAGTATACATTCATATATATGGGGGTCAGTATTTAGTATACATTCATATATATGGGGGTCAGTTTATAGTATAAATTCATTTGTGGGGACAAGTATATAGTACATTTTTATGTGGGGTCATTATTAGTGTTGAGCGGCATAGGCCATATTCGAATTCGAGATATTTCGCGAATATATGGACTTAATTTGCATATTCGTAATATTCGCGTTATATTTTCGCATAAGCAAAAGTTAGCATAAACAAAAATTTGCATGGGCGAAAGTTACCATATGTGAAAAATTTGCATATGGGAAAATTTGCATATGCAAATTTTCCCATATGCGAAAATTTGTACGCCAGGTAACACAGCAGTATTAGAGCCTTCTTTACACCACACAAGCTGGAAGCAGAGAGGGATGATCACTGTGATGTGTACTGTGGGGGAAAAAACAATATTCGTAATTTCGAATATATAGTGCTATATTGGTGAATATTCGCAAATTCGCGCATTGCGAATATTTGCGAGCAACACTAGTGTTGACCACCAGACGAAGGGGCAGCCGACACGCCCCCTCAAAAAAAGCGCTATGGCAGAGCCAGAGATATCCAAAGGCAGCGCTGCATCAGTCCCCCAAAAAATGTGAGTTCCTGGATTTAAATATCTATATTCAGGATGGCTGTTCGCATACTGCCAACTATTTTAAGGAGGTGGATGCAAACAGATACCTCGACTTTAACAGTTGCCATCTTAAATAATGGAAGAAGAACATTCCATTCGGTCAAATGAAAAGAATCCGAAGGAATTGTTCTTCCACACAAAAATACCTACAACAACTAGAGAACCTGGAGGATGGTTTTAAACAAAAAGGGTATCCCAAACCCCTTATACAAGGAGCACGCCAGAGAGTGGACGAATTAGAACAAAGTGCTTGCTTGAAAAATAATAAACAGGGTAATGCAGAGGGGGGTTATAATGATGAATTTGATTCTGTTTTTCTAACTAGGTATTACACTTCACACACCAATATTTTTTTTACATTTTTTTTTATTTTTTTTTGTATAGGTAATATCACCAGCTCATATTATTGTGTCATGATTACTGGCACCATATGTAGTCCCCCAGTTATTCTTCTTTAGATGTTTTCCGTGTCCTGTGCAGTATCTCTCCCAGAAGTCCACTTGATGGCCCCCGTGGTGGTCTACACCCCGAAGTCATCAATTTTTACTCTAAGAGAGAGTGTGCAGCTGTTTCTGGAGACGGTCAACAATAACCTCTGCATGGTGGAATAATAGGTCACGATGTTTATCAGGATCAGTAGAAGCATCACCCACTCGATGATTATGATGGGGATTTCACGGATCTCGTCCCAGTCTTCATCATTATGGAATAATTCCTTTAATGTTTCATATCCAAAATAGAAAACTACACAGACAAAAGTCAGGCCACAGCAGGTGCATCTACTATGGTGGATGACTTTTTTTGCTCCTGGTAATTTATACATCTGGATGGACTGCCCAAGGTAGTATAAGGCTTCACATGTAATGGAAATTATCGTGCTGACAAAGTGTATCCTGGGATATTCTTCGGGGGACAATACATGCATAACAGCTGTGGAAAAACAGGAGGCCCACACAATGGCCAGCAGGATCCTCTGGATCAGGACCTGATGACCCCTGAACTCTTCAGTATGCATAACCATATACTTATAAATAAGAAAGGTTAGTACCAAAGTGCCAATGGACGTCCCTATGAATCCAATTCTGAATAATATGCTTTCGGGAAAGACATTTCCCACGTCACTGTGAAGGAAAAGAAACCAATGTTATTATGGATATTTCCTCACTCCCCACCCATGAAATAAGAATCATGTGCTTGTTTATCTTACCTGATGCTCATCAGTGGCGAGGCTGCATGGCCGAGGACGACCGTCATGATGTAGCTGGTGGCAAGCCAGGCCGCACACCAAAACGCCAACAGGAGGGGGACGAACCCCAGTCCTTTTAGCTCCATTTCAGACAAGTAGAAAAAGAAGACGCTAATCTCACTATTCTCACTAATCGCACTGGAACAGACTGAAGGCTCGGGCGGCTGTCAGTGGGATGTCAGGCCTCCAGCTGTCTATGACATCACATGTGACATGTCAGAATGACTGCTTGTTTCTTTGAGCTGCCATGATTTAGTATCTGCTATAGACAGAACCTGATGTTTTTACTATGGACCTTACAGACCTCAGAACCCAAGTAATTAGTGCAGGGGCTCCATTTTGATCATCTCATATTTCACATTATTTGAGTTCCAGGGCTCAGACACATTTGCACCCTCTATAGCAGTGGTCTTCAAGCTGTGAACCCCCAACCGCTGCAGAACCACAACTCCCAGCATGCCCAGACAGCAACTTTGCATAAGGAAATAGTCTAATTAAACTTTTCTTATATATAGAATCCCTGAAATCTCCAATCTCTCCTTTTATTGCTTTATGATCTGTGTTACTTATTTGTAAAAAACAATGTTTCTGATTGTCTTCCCCCCACACACTTATGGGCTATCTCTTCAAACGACTTTATTTGACCTAAAGCGTATAATTGATTTACATAAATAAGCCCCTTTTCATCCAAAAGAGTGAATCTTTAATTTTAAGGAATTCTTTAAGTGCTTTATTCGACCATAATGAAGTAAAGTCAAATCTCCATGTGATTTTAAACATATTTTAAGTTCCTCCCATACTTAATTATCTAGATATGCATGGGTGTAGTGAGTATCCCAGCTTCCAAAATCTCAAAAATATCCTTATAACGACCCATTAGGGTATGTTCACACTACAGTGTGTGAATGGAATCTCCGCTCGCTGAATTCAGTGAGCAAAGATTCAGACTGGCAGCCGGCGGCGGCGGTAGGACCGGGCGGCACTGAGCCGTCACCATTGACAGCTATGCAGTGCTCGCGGACTTCCGTGCAAAGAATGAACATGTTCTTTCTTTGGGCGGAACAATTTCAGTGGCGCTGAAATTCCGCAGTGTAAACGGGTCTCACGGAAACCCATTCACACTAATGTTAAGTTCACACCGCGGAATTCGGCTCTCGGAATTCCGCCCGTGGAATTCCGCGGGAATTCTGTAGTGTGAACATACCCTAAGAGAGAAAAAATAGGACTACATTTTCCCTCCTTCTCATAATAGTCTGCAATTTTTGTGCTAAAAAGTACCTAAAAAAAAAAAAAGTGCCCAACCCCCATCGTGCTCAGCTAACGTTAAAGAAACATATTTCATTCTCGTGCTTTCCTGCCCCAAAGTAGTGAATTTAATAAAGAAATAAGAGCTTGGAACCATTTTTCTGATATCCATACAGTATAGAAACATAGAATGTGTCGGCAGATAAGAACCAATTGGCCCATTTAGTCTGCCCAATAATCTGAATCCTATCAATAGTCCCTGGCCCTATCTTATATGAAGGATAGCCTTATGCCTATACCAGGCATGTTTAAACTCCTTCACTGTATTTGCAGCGACTAGTGTTGCTCACGAATATTCGCAATTCAAATTTTAATCGCGAATATAGCATATTCGCGAATTTGCGAATATTGCAAATATAGCACTATATATTCATAATTACGAATATTCGCTTTTTTTGCGCATATGTGAAAATTTGTGCGCATATGCGCAAATTTGCGAATATTGAGCCCTCCCTTCATTAATGGTATAGAGAACTGTGACTAGTGCATCAACTCTGTGATTTTTTGCCCAATAAAACCAATAGGCTAATTGTGGTCTATGGGGATCTCACTGCATGTAAGATAAGCAGGACCGTCTCGGCAGTACAGTGGGATGGGAGACCGTCACTGGTTCGAGTCCCAGGGTGGACAGTGTTACAGTGTTGTGGTTAAACTTTACTTTCCTGGAAAAGCTGCTGAGTTGCCCATAGCAACCAATCAAATTGCTTCTTTCATTTTTCAGAGGCCTTTTCAAAAATGAAAGAAGCGATCTGATTGGTTGCTAAGTATATAGTAAACATTCATATATGTGGTCAATATATAGTATAAATTCATATATATGGGGGGAAGTATATAGTATACATTCATATATATGTGGGTAAGTATATAGTATACATTCATATATATGTGGGTCAGTATATAGTATACATGCATATATGGGGTCAGTATATAGTATACATTCACATATATGGGGGTCAGTATATAGTATACATTCATATGTGTGGTCAGTATATAGTATACATTCATATATATGGGGGTCAGTATATAGTATACATTCATATATATGGGGGTCAGTATATAGTATACATTCATATATATGGGGGTCAGTATATAGTATACATTCATATGTGTGGTCAGTATATAGTATACATTCATATATGGGGGTCAGTATATAGTATACATTCATATATATGGGGGTCAGTATATAGTATACATTCATATATATGGGGGTCAGTATATAGTATACATTCATATGTGTGGTCAGTATATAGTATACATTCATATATATGGGGGTCAGTATATAGTATACATTCATATATATGGGGGTCAGTATATAGTATACATTCATATATATGGGGGTCAGTATATAGTATACATTCATATATATGGGGGTCAGTATATAGTATACATTCATATATGGGGGTCAGTATATAGTATACATTCATATATATGGGGCTCAGTATATAGTAATCATTCAAATATATGGGGGTCAGTATATACTATACATTCATATATGGGGGTAAGTATATAGTATAAATTAATTTGTGGGGACGAGTATATAGTATACTTTCATATATATGGGGGTCAGTATATAGTATACATTCATATATATGGGGGTCAGTATATAGTATACATTTATATATGTGGTCAGTATATAGTATACATTCATATATAAGTGGGTCAGTATATAGTATACATTCATATATATGGGGGTCAATATATAGTATACATTCATTTATGGGGGTCAGTATATAGTATACATTCATATATATGGGGGTCAGTATATAGTATACATTCATATATATGGGGGTCAGTATATAGTATACATTCATATATATGGGGGTCAGTATATAGTATACATTCATATATATGGGGGTCAGTATATAGTATACATTCATATATATGGGGTCAGTATATAGTATACATTCATATATATGGGGGTCAGTATATAGTATACATTCATATATATGGGGGTCAGTATATAGTATACATTCATATGTGTGGTCAGTATATAGTATACATTCATATGTGTTGTCAGTATATAGTATACATTCATATGTGTGGTCAGTATATAGTATACATTCATATGTGTGGTCAGTATATATTATACATTCATATGTGTGGTCAGTATATAGTATACATTCATATGTGTGGTCAGTATATAGTATACATTCATATGTGTGGTCAGTATATAGTATACATTCATACATGGGGGTCAGTATATAGTATACATTCATATGTGTGGTCAGTATATAGTATACATTCATATGTGTGGTCAGTATATAGTATACATTCATATGTGTGGTCAGTATATAGTATACATTCATATGTGTGGTCAGTATATAGTATACATTCATATGTGTGGTCAGTATATAGTATACATTCATATGTGTGGTCAGTATATATTATACATTCATATGTGTGGTCAGTATATAGTATACATTCATATATATGGGGGTCAGTATATAGTATACATTCATATGTGTGGTCAGTATATAGCATACATTCATATGTGTGGTCAGTATATAGTATACATTCATATGTGTGGTCAGTATATAGTATACATTCATATGTGTGGTCAGTATATAGTATACATTCATATGTGTGGTCAGTTTATAGTATACATTCATATGTGTGGTCAGTATATAGTATACATTCATATATATGGGGGTCAGTATATAGTATACATTCATATATATGGGGGTCAGTATATAGTATACATTCATATATATGGGGGTCAGTATATAGTATACATTCATATATATGTGTGGTCAGTATATAGTATACATTCATATGTGTGGTCAGTATATAGTATACATTCATATGTGTGGTCAGTATATTTTATACATTCATATGTGTGGTCAGTATATAGTATACATTCATATGTGTGGTCAGTATATAGTATACATTCATATGTGTGGTCAGTATATAGTATACATTCATATGTGTGGTCAGTATATAGTATACATTCATATGTGTGGTCAGTATATAGTATACATTCATATGTGTGGTCAGTATATAGTATACATTCATATGTGTGGTCAGTATATAGTATACATTCATATGTGTGGTCAGTATATTTTATACATTCATATGTGTGGTCAGTATATAGCATACATTCATATGTGTGGTCAGTATACAGTATACATTCATATGTGTGGTCAGTATATAGTATACATTCATATATATGGGGGTCAGTATATAGTATACATTCATATGTGTGGTCAGTATATAGTATACATTCATATGTGTGGTCAGTATATAGTATACATTCATATGTGTGGTCAGTTTATATTATACATTCATATGTGTGGTCAGTATATAGTATACATTCATATGTGTGGTCAGTATATAGTATACATTCATATGTGTGGTCAGTATATAGTATACATTCATATGTGTGGTCAGTATATAGTATACATTCATGTGTGTGGTCAGTATATATTATACATTCATATGTGTGGTCAGTATATAGTATACATTCATATGTGTGGTCAGTATATATTATACATTCATATGTGTGGTCAGTATATATTATACATTCATATGTGTGGTCAGTATATAGTATACATTCATATATATGGGGGTCAGTATATAGTATACATTCATATATATGGGGGTCAGTATATAGTATACATTCATATGTGTGGTCAGTATATAGTATACATTCATATGTGTGGTCAGTATATAGTATACATTCATATGTGTGGTCAGTATATAGTATACATTCATATGTGTGGTCAGTATATAGTATACATTCATATGTGTGGTCAGTATATAGTATACATTCATATGTGTGGTCAGTATATTTTATACATTCATATGTGTGGTCAGTATATAGCATACATTCATATGTGTGGTCAGTATATAGTATACATTCATATGTGTGGTCAGTATATAGTATACATTCATATGTGTGGTCAGTATATAGTATACATTCATATGTGTGGTCAGTATATAGTATACATTCATATGTGTGGTCAGTATATAGTATACATTCATATATATGGGGGTCAGTATATAGTATACATTCATATGTGTGGTCAGTATATTTTATACATTCATATGTGTGGTCAGTATATAGTATACATTCATATGTGTGGTCAGTATATAGTATACATTCATATGTGTGGTCAGTATATAGTATACATTCATATATATGGGGGTCAGTATATAGTATACATTCATATGTGTGGTCAGTATATAGTATACATTCATATATATGGGGGTCAGTATATAGTATACATTCATATATATGGGGTCAGTATATAGTATACATTCATATATATGTGTGGTCAGTATATAGTATACATTCATATATATGGGGTCAGTATATAGCATACATTTATATGTGTGGTCAGTATATATTATACATTCATATGTGTGGTCAGTATATAGTATACATTCATATGTGTGGTCAGTATATAGTATACATTCATATGTGTGGTCAGTATATAGTATACATTCATATGTGTGGTCAGTATATAGTATACATTCATACATGGGGGTCAGTATATAGCATACATTCATATGTGTGGTCAGTATATAGTATACATTCATATGTGTGGTCAGTATATAGTATACATTCATATGTGTGGTCAGTATATAGTATACATTCATATATATGGGGGTCAGTATATAGTATACATTCATATGTGTGGTCAGTATATAGTATACATTCATATATATGTGTGGTCAGTATATAGTATACATTCATATGTGTGGTCAGTATATAGTATACATTCATATGTGTGGTCAGTATATAGTATACATTCATATGTGTGGTCAGTATATATTATACATTCATATATATGGGGGTCAGTATATAGTATACATTCATATGTGTGGTCAGTATATAGCATACATTCATATGTGTGGTCAGTATATAGTATACATTCATATGTGTGGTCAGTATATAGTATACATTCATATGTGTGGTCAGTATATAGTAGACATTCATATGTGTGGTCAGTATATAGTATACATTCATATGTGTGGTCAGTATATAGTATACATTCATATGTGTGGTCAGTATATAGTATACATTCATATGTGTGGTCAGTATATAGTATACATTCATATATATGGGGGTCAGTATATAGTATACATTCATATGTGTGGTCAGTATATAGTATACATTCATATGTGTGGTCAGTATATAGTATACATTCATATGTGTGGTCAGTATATTTTATACATTCATATGTGTGGTCAGTATATAGTATACATTCATATGTGTGGTCAGTATATAGCATACATTCATATGTGTGGTCAGTATATAGTATACATTCATATGTGTGGTCAGTATATAGTATACATTCATATGTGTGGTCAGTATATAGTATCATTCATATGTGTGGTCAGTATATAGTATACATTCATATGTGTGGTCAGTATATAGTATACATTCATATATATGGGGGTCAGTATATAGTATACATTCATATATATGGGGGTCAGTATATAGTATACATTCATATATATGGGGTCAGTATATAGTATACATTCATATATATGTGTGGTCAGTATATAGTATACATTCATATATATGGGGTCAGTATATAGTATACATTCATATATATGTGTGGTCAGTATATAGTATACATTCATATGTGTGGTCAGTATATAGTATACATTCATATGTGTGGTCAGTATATAGTATACATTCATATATATGGGGGTCAGTATATAGTATACATTCATATGTGTGGTCAGTATATAGTATACATTCATATGTGTGGTCAGTATATAGTATACATTCATATGTGTGGTCAGTATATAGTATACATTCATATGTGTGGTCAGTATATAGTATACATTCATACATGGGGGTCAGTATATAGCATACATTCATATGTGTGGTCAGTATATAGTATACATTCATATGTGTGGTCAGTATATAGTATACATTCATATGTGTGGTCAGTATATAGTATACATTCATATGTGTGGTCAGTATATAGTATACATTCATATATATGTGTGGTCAGTATATAGTATACATTCATATGTGTGGTCAGTATATAGTATACATTCATATGTGTGGTCAGTATATAGTATACATTCATATGTGTGGTCAGTATATAGTATACATTCATATGTGTGGTCAGTATATAGTATACATTCATATGTGTGGTCAGTATATAGTATACATTCATATATATGTGTGGTCAGTATATAGTATACATTCATATGTGTGGTCAGTATATAGTATACATTCATATGTGTGGTCAGTATATAGTATACATTCATATGTGTGGTCAGTATATAGTATACATTCATATGTGTGGTCAGTATATAGTATACATTCATATGTGTGGTCAGTATATAGTATACATTCATATATATGGGGGTCAGTATATAGTATACATTCATATGTGTGGTCAGTATATTTTATACATTCATATGTGTGGTCAGTATATAGTATACATTCATATGTGTGGTCAGTATATAGTATACATTCATATGTGTGGTCAGTATATAGTATACATTCATATGTGTGGTCAGTATATAGTATACATTCATATATATGGGGGTCAGTATATAGTATACATTCATATGTGTGGTCAGTATATAGTATACATTCATATGTGTGGTCAGTATATAGTATACATTCATATGTGTGGTCAGTATATAGTATACATTCATATGTGTGGTCAGTTTATATTATACATTCATATGTGTGGTCAGTATATAGTATACATTCATATGTGTGGTCAGTATATAGTATACATTCATATGTGTGGTCAGTATATAGTATACATTCATATGTGTGGTCAGTATATAGTATACATTCATATGTGTGGTCAGTATATATTATACATTCATATGTGTGGTCAGTATATATTATACATTCATATGTGTGGTCAGTATATAGTATACATTCATATGTGTGGTCAGTATATATTATACATTCATATGTGTGGTCAGTATATATTATACATTCATATGTGTGGTCAGTATATAGTATACATTCATATATATGGGGGTCAGTATATAGTATACATTCATATATATGGGGGTCAGTATATAGTATACATTCATATGTGTGGTCAGTATATATTATACATTCATATGTGTGGTCAGTATATAGTATACATTCATATGTGTGGTCAGTATATAGTATACATTCATATGTGTGGTCAGTATATAGTATACATTCATATGTGTGGTCAGTATATAGTATACATTCATACATAGGGGTCAGTATATAGCATACATTCATATGTGTGGTCAGTATATAGTATACATTCATATGTGTGGTCAGTATATAGTATACATTCATATGTGTGGTCAGTATATAGTATACATTCATATGTGTGGTCAGTATATAGTATACATTCATATATATGTGTGGTCAGTATATAGAATACATTCATATGTGTGGTCAGTATATAGTATACATTCATATGTGTGGTCAGTATATAGTATACATTCATATGTGTGGTCAGTATATAGTATACATTCATATGTGTGGTCAGTATATAGTATACATTCATATATATGTGTGGTCAGTATATAGTATACATTCATATGTGTGATCAGTATATAGTATACATTCATATGTGTGGTCAGTATATAGTATACATTCATATGTGTGGTCAGTATATAGTATACATTCATATGTGTGGTCAGTATATAGTATACATTCATATGTGTGGTCAGTATATAGTATACATTCATATGTGTGGTCAGTATATAGTATACATTCATATGTGTGGTCAGTATATTTTATACATTCATATGTGTGGTCAGTATATAGCATACATTCATATGTGTGGTCAGTATATAGTATACATTCATATGTGTGGTCAGTATATAGTATACATTCATATGTGTGGTCAGTATATAGTATACATTTATATATATGGGGGTCAGTATATAGTATACATTCATATGTGTGGTCAGTATATAGTATACATTCATATGTGTGGTCAGTATATAGTATACATTCATATGTGTGGTCAGTATATAGTATACATTCATATGTGTGGTCAGTCTATATTATACATTCATATGTGTGGTCAGTATATAGTATACATTCATATGTGTGGTCAGTATATATTATACATTCATATGTGTGGTCAGTATATATTATACATTCATATGTGTGGTCAGTATATAGTATACATTCATATATATGGGGGTCAGTATATAGTATACATTCATATATATGGGGGTCAGTATATAGTATACATTCATATGTGTGGTCAGTATATAGTATACATTCATATGTGTGGTCAGTATATAGTATACATTCATATGTGTGGTCAGTATATAGTATACATTCATATGTGTGGTCAGTATATAGTATACATTCATATGTGTGGTCAGTATATAGTATACATTCATATGTGTGGTCAGTATATAGTATACATTCATATATATGGGGGTCAGTATATAGTATACATTCATATGTGTGGTCAGTATATAGTATACATTCATATATATGGGGGTCAGTATATAGTATACATTCATATATATGGGGGTCAGTATATAGTATACATTCATATATATGGGGGTCAGTATATAGTATACATTCATATGTGTGGTCAGTATATAGTATACATTCATATGTGTGGTCAGTATATAGTATACATTCATATATATGGGGGTCAGTATATAGTATACATTCATATATATGGGGGTCAGTATATAGTATACATTCATATGTGTGGTCAGTATATAGTATACATTCATATATATGGGGGTCAGTATATAGTATACATTCATATGTGTGGTCAGTATATAGTATACATTCATATATATGTGTGGTCAGTATATAGTATACATTCATATATATGGGGTCAGTATATAGTATACATTCATATATATGTGTGGTCAGTATATAGTATACATTCATATGTGTGGTCAGTATATAGTATACATTCATATGTGTGGTCAGTATATAGTATACATTCATATGTGTGGTCAGTATATAGTATACATTCATATGTGTGGTCAGTATATAGTATACATTCATATATATGGGGGTCAGTATATAGTATACATTCATATGTGTGGTCAGTATATATTATACATTCATATGTGTGGTCAGTATATAGTATACATTCATATGTGTGGTCAGTATATAGTATACATTCATATGTGTGGTCAGTATATAGTATACATTCATATGTGTGGTCAGTATATAGTATACATTCATATGTGTGGTCAGTATATAGTATACATTCATATATATGGGGGTCAGTATATAGTATACATTCATATGTGTGGTCAGTATATAGTATACATTCATATATATGTGTGGTCAGTATATAGTATACATTCATATGTGTGGTCAGTATATAGTATACATTCATATGTGTGGTCAGTATATAGTATACATTCATATGTGTGGTCAGTATATAGTATACATTCATATGTGTGGTCAGTATATAGTATACATTCATATGTGTGGTCAGTATATATTACACATTCATATATATGTGGGTCAGTATATAGTATACATTCATATGTGTGGTCAGTATATAGTATACATTCATATGTGTGGTCAGTATATAGTATACATTCATATGTGTGGTCAGTATATAGTATACATTCATATGTGTGGTCAGTATATAGTATACATTCATATGTGTGGTCAGTATATAGTATACATTCATATATATGGGGGTCAGTATATAGTATACATTCATATGTGTGGTCAGTATATAGTATACATTCATATGTGTGGTCAGTATATAGTATACATTCATATGTGTGGTCAGTATATTTTATACATTCATATGTGTGGTCAGTATATAGCATACATTCATATGTGTGGTCAGTATATAGTATACATTCATATGTGTGGTCAGTATATAGTATACATTCATATGTGTGGTCAGTATATAGTATACATTCATATGTGTGGTCAGTATATAGTATACATTCATATGTGTGGTCAGTATATAGTATACATTCATATGTGTGGTCAGTATATAGTATCATTCATATGTGTGGTCAGTATATAGTATACATTCATATGTGTGGTCAGTATATAGTATACATTCATATATATGGGGGTCAGTATATAGTATATATTCATATATATGGGGGTCAGTATATAGTATACATTCATATATATGGGGTCAGTATATAGTATACATTCATATATATGTGTGGTCAGTATATAGTATACATTCATATATATGGGGTCAGTATATAGTATACATTCATATATATGTGTGGTCAGTATATAGTATACATTCATATGTGTGGTCAGTATATAGTATACATTCATATGTGTGGTCAGTATATAGTATACATTCATATATATGGGGGTCAGTATATAGTATACATTCATATGTGTGGTCAGTATATATTATACATTCATATGTGTGGTCAGTATATAGTATACATTCATATGTGTGGTCAGTATATAGTATACATTCATATGTGTGGTCAGTATATAGTATACATTCATATGTGTGGTCAGTATATAGTATACATTCATATGTGTGGTCAGTATATAGTATACATTCATATGTGTGGTCAGTATATAGTATACATTCATATGTGTGGTCAGTATATAGCATACATTCATATGTGTGGTCAGTATATAGTATACATTCATATGTGTGGTCAGTATATAGTATACATTCATATGTGTGGTCAGTATATAGTATACATTCATATGTGTGGTCAGTATATATTATACATTCATATGTGTGGTCAGTATATAGTATACATTCATATGTGTGGTCAGTATATAGTATACATTCATATGTGTGGTCAGTATATAGTATACATTCATATGTGTGGTCAGTATATAGTATACATTCATATGTGTGGTCAGTATATAGTATACATTCATATGTGTGGTCAGTATATAGTATACATTCATATGTGTGGTCAGTATATATTATACATTCATATGTGTGGTCAGTATATAGTATACATTCATATGTGTGGTCAGTATATAGTATACATTCATATGTGTGGTCAGTATATAGTATACATTCATATGTGTGGTCAGTATATAGTATACATTCATATGTGTGGTCAGTATATAGTATACATTCATATGTGTGGTCAGTATATAGTATACATTCATATGTGTGGTCAGTATATTTGATATAGTTGGGGTCACTGAGACATGGCTGGTGATATAGTTGGGGTCACTGAGACATGGCTGGTGATATAGTTGGGGTCACTGAGACATGGCTGGACTCCTCACATGACTGGGCTGTTAATCTGCAGGGGTTTACATTGTTTGGCAAGGATAGAATGAACAGAAAAGGTGGTGGAGTCTGTCTGTATGTAAGAAGTGGTATGAAAGTCAGTGTGAACGATGCCATAGTGTGTGATGATTCTGAGGAGGTGGAATCACTGTGGGTAGAATTACAAAAGGAGGGAAATACTGAAATAATAATATTTGGGGTAATCTACAGACCCCCTAATATCACTGAAGAGATAGAAGTTCGGCTTTATAAACAAATAGAGAGGGCCGCCCGGGCAGGTACAGTGGTAATAATGGGAGATTTTAACTATCCAGATATAGATTGGGGTCCGGGGTTGGCTAAAACTACAAAGGGGAGAAAATTCCTAAATTTATTGCAGGATAATTTTCTGGGCCAGTTTGTGGAGGACCCAACAAGAAGTGATGCCTTGTTGGATCTGATCATTTCCAACAACGCAGAGCTGGTTGGTAATGTAACTGTGCGGGAAAACCTTGGTAATAGCGACCACAATATAGTTACTTTTGACTTAAAATGTAGAAAACTAAGACAGACGGGGAAGACAAAAACATATAACTTTAAAAAGGCAAACTTCCCTGGGCTGAGGGCTGCACTACAGGACATAGACTGGGGGGAGGGGTTGTCAAATACTGATACAGAAGGTAAATGGGACATCTTTAAATCAACTCTAAATAACTATACAGCTAAATATATACCAAAGGGGAACAAATATAAACGATTAAAACTAAATCCTACATGGCTGACACATGATGTTAAAAGAGCAATAAACAACAAAAAAAATATCCTTCAAAAAATACAAATCTGATGGGTCAGATATAACATTTAAACAGTACAAGGAGCTTAATAAAATCTGTAAAAATGTAATAAAAACAGCAAAAGTTCAAAACGAGAGACAGGTGGCCAAAGAAAGCAAAACTAATCCTAAATATTTTTTTAGATATATAAATGCAAAAAAACCAAGGACAGAGCATGTAGGACCCCTTAATAATGATAATGGGGAGGTTGTCACAGGCGATCAAGAGAAGGCGGAGCTACTGAATGGGTTCTTTAGTTCTGTATATACTAAGGAAGAAGGAGCTGACATTGGCCAGGTCAGTGCTGGTAACACATCATGTACAGGTCAGTGCTGGTAACACATCATGTAATGTACTGAACTGGCTTAATGTAGAGATGGTACAAGGTAAGTTAAGTGATATAAATGTAAGCAAATCTCCAGGGCCGGATGGACTACACCCAAGAGTTCTTAGAGAGGTAAGTTCAGTAATATCTGTACCCCTGTTCATGATATTTAGAGATTCTCTGGTGTCTGGTATTGTGCCAAGGGACTGGCGCAAGGCGAATGTGGTGCCAATCTTCAAAAAGGGCTCTAGGTCTTCCCCAGGAAACTATAGACCGGTAAGTTTAACATGCATTGTGGGTAAATTGTTTGAAGGACTTATAAGGGATTACATACAGGAATACATAGGGGATAATAGTATTATAAGTGATAGCCAGCATGGGTTTACTAAGGATAGAAGTTGTCAAACCAATCGAATTTGCTTTTATGAAGAGGTGAGTAGAAGCCTTGACAGAGGAATGGCTGTGGATATAGAGGGGGGCTGTGTATATAGAGGGGGGCTCTGTATATAGAGGAATGGCTGTGGATATAGAGGGGGGCTGTGTATATAGAGGGGGGCTCTGTATATAGAGGAATGGCTGTGGATATAGAGGGGGGCTGTGTATATAGAGGGGGGCTCTGTATATAGAGGAATGGCTGTGGATATAGAGGGGGGCTGTGTATATAGAGGGGGGCTCTGTATATAGAGGAATGGCACGAATGGAATTTTGCTAAAGCATTTGATACTGTCCCTCATAGACGTCTGACAGGTAAGTTAAGGTCTTTGGGTTTGGAAATTTTAGTTTGTAACTGGATTGAACACTGGCTCATGGATCGTACCCAGAGAGTGGTGGTCAATGATTCGTACTCTGATTGGTCCCCGGTAATTAGTGGTGTACCCCAAGGTTCAGTACTGGGCCCGCTGTTGTTTAATTTATTTATCAATGATATAGAGGATGGTATTAACAGCTCTGTTTCTATCTTTGCAGATGACACCAAGCTTTGTAGCACGGTACAGTCTATAGAGGATGTGTATAGGTTACAAGATGACTTGGATAGACTAAGTGTCTGGGCATCCACTTGGCAAATGAGGTTCAATGTGGATAAATGTAAAGTTATGCATCTGGGTACTAATAACCTGCATGCGTCGTATGTCTTTGGGGGGATTAAACTGTCAGAGTCACTGGTAGAGAAGGATCTGGGTGTACTTGTAGATCACAGACTACAGAATAGCAAGCAATGTCAGGCTGCTGCTTCCAAAGCCGGCAGGATATTGTCATGTATCAAAAGAGGCATGGACTCAAGGGACAGGGACATAATACTCCCCCTTTATAAAGCATTGGTACGGCCTCACCTGGAATATGCTGTTCAGTTTTGGGCACCTGTCCATAAAAGGGACACTGCGGAGTTGGAAAGGGTGCAGAGACGCGCGACTAAACTAATATGGGGCATGGAAAATCTTAGCTATGAGGAGCGATTAAAGGAGTTGCAATTGTTTAGTCTTGAGAAGAGACGTTTAAGGGGGGATATGATAAACGTATATAAGTATATTAATGGCCCATACAAAAAATATGGAGAAAAACTGTTCCAGGTTAAACCCCCCCAAAGGACGAGGGGGCACTCCCTCCGTCTGGAGAAGAAAAAGTTTAGTCTCAAGGGGCGACACGCCTTCTTTACCGTGAGGACTGTGAATTTATGGAACGGTCTACCTCAGGAACTGGTCACAGCAGGAACAATTAACAGCTTTAAAACAGGATTAGATACATTCATGGAACAAAATAACATTAATGCTTATGAAGAAATATAAAATCCCATCCCTTCCCCAATATCGCGCCACACCCCTACCCCTTAATTCCCTGGTTGAACTTGATGGACATATGTCTTTTTTCGACCGTACTAACTATGTAACTATGTAACTATACATTCATATATATGGGGGTCAGTATATAGTATACATTCATATATATATGGGGGTCAGTATATAGCATACATTCATATATATGGGGTCAGTATAAAGTATACATTCATATATATGGGGGTCAGTATATAGTATACATTCATATATATGGGGGTCAGTATATAGTATACATTCATATATATGGGGGTCTGTATATGGTATACATTCATATATATGGGGTCAGTATGTAGTATACATTCATATATATGTGGTCAGTATATAGTATACATTCATATATATAGGGGTCAGTATATAATATACATTCATATATGGGGGTCAGTATATAGTATACATTCATATATATGTGGTCAGTATATAGTATACATTCATATATGGGGGTCAGTATATAGTATACATTCATATATATGGGATCAGTATATAGTATACATTCATATATATGGGGGTCAGCATATAGTATACATTCATATATATGTGGTCAGTATATAGTATACATTCATATATGGGGGTCAGCATATAGTATACATTCATATATATGGGGGTCAGTATATAATATACATTCATATATGGGGGTCAGTATATAGTATACATTCATATATATGTGGTCAGTATATAGTATACATTCATATATATGGGGGTCAGTATATAGCAGTGATTCCCAACCGCGGTGCCGCGGCACACGTGTGTGCCGTTCAGCACTGCCCGTGGTGCCGCGGGATTTTGCCGTGATTTTTTAAATTTTTTACTATTATTTTTTTTTAAATGTCCCGCCCCGGCCTGACGGCGCAGGGGGGAAGGGAAGTCTGCGTGCGCACTGCGCACACAGCGTCCCCCTGCATCTCCTGCGTTTCCTGTGTTCCCCTCCGTCCCCTGCGTCTGCCGCGTGACCCGTGTTCCCCTCCTTCCCCATCTGTTCCCTGTGTCCCCCGCATCCCCCTCCTTCACTCTCCGTCTCCTGTGTCCCCCTCCGTCCACCTCTCCGTTGCGGCGCAGTGAGCCGGATATGGTGCCCTGGGGCGGAACGAGCTGCACCAGCGCCGGACTCCCGTGCCTCCTATGGAACTGCAAGCTGTGCGGGCCGGCTTGCTTAAGGTACCGTACCCTTTCCACCCCTCTGTTCACCTTCTCAACCCTGTCTAAATCCCCCCACCGTCACCCAGGTCCACCCTCTACCCCCCCTCCCCCGCGACCCCGTCACTCATGTCCACCCCCCCCCTGTCAGCCATGTCTGCCTTGTTTACCTCCCTGTCCATCTCTATCACCCATGTCCACCCCCCCTGTCAGCCATGTCTGCCTTGTTTACCTCCCTGTCCATCTCTATCACCCATGTAATCCCTCCCTGTCACCCATGTAATCCCTCCATGTCACCCATGTAATCCCCCCCTGTCATCCATGTCCACCCTCCCTGTCACCCATGTCCACCCCCCAGTCACCCATGTGCACCCCCCCAGTCACCCATGTGCACCCCCCCAGTCACCCATGTCCACCCCCCCAGTCACCCATGTCCACCCCTAAGTCACCCATGTCCACCCCCCCAGTCACCCATGTCCACCCCCCCCTGTCACCCATGTCCACCCCCCCTGTCACCCATGTCCACCCCCCTGTCACCCATGTCCACCCCCCCTGTCACCCATTTCCACCCTCCCTGTCACCCATTTCCACCCTCCCTGTCACCCATGTCCACCCTCCCAGTCACCCATGTCCACCCCCCCTGTCACCCATGTCCACCCCCACTGTCACCCATGTCCACCCCCCCTGTCACCCATGTCCACCTCCCCGTCACCCATGTAATCCCTCCCTGTCACCCATGTAATCCCTCCCTGTCACCCATGTAATCCCCCCCTGTCACCCATGTCCACCCCCTCAGTCACCCATGTCCACCCCCTCAGTCACCCATGTAATCCCTCCCTGTCACCCATGTAATCCCTCCCTGTCACCCATGTCATCCCTCCCTGTCACCCATGTCCACCCCCCCTGTCACCCATGTCCACCCCCCCTGTCACCCATGTCCACCCCCCCTATCACCCATGTCCACCCCCCCTGTCACCCATGTCCACCCTCCCTGTCACCCATGTCCACCCTCCCTGTCACCCATGTCCACCCTCCCTGTCACCCATGTAATCCCTCCCCCGTCACCCATGTAATCCCTCCCCCGTCACCCATGTAATCCCCCCCGTCACCCATGTCCACCCCCACTCTGTCACCCATGTCCACCCTCCTGTTCACCCATCTGTCCCTTTGTTACCCCAGTCCATCCCTCTCTGTCACTCCTGTCCCTCTTTTACCCCCTTGTCCACCCCTCTGACCCCCTGTCTCCCCTCTCCACCCTCCTGTCACCCATGTCCACCCCCTGTCCACCCCTCTGTCACCCCTATGCCCCCGTCACCTATGTTCACTCTTCTACACCCATCTATCACCCTTGTACACCTCTCTACACCCCTCTGTCACCCATTTACACTTCTCTACAACCCTCTGTCACCCATGTACACCCATCTGTCACCCATGTACACTCCTCTGTACCCCTCTGCCACCCATGTACACTCCTCTACACACCTGTCACCCATGTACACCCCTCTGTCACCCACGTACACTACTCTATACCCCTCTGTCACCCATGTACACTCCTCTACACCCCTCTGTCACCCATGTACACTCCTCTACACCCCTCTGTCACTCATGTACACTCCTCTACACCCCTCTGTCACCCATGTACATAGGCGTGCGCACAGGGTGTGCTGGGTGTGCCCAGGCACACCCTAATCACCGCGGCCGTGGAGCAAAAGGGGCAGCTGCCCCGGGCCCTGTAATTCCTGGGGGCCCAAAAGCAGCTCTCCCCTTTTGCCCCATAAATCTGATAAAGGCTGGTGGGCCAGGCGTCAGGGGCCCGGCCAAAATGTTAGTAGGAGTGGGCGGGGGGGCGGGTTTGCGCCGCACGCTACCTTTTTATGTTCGCCGCCGCCGCCGTCACTCATTCCCAGGCAGCCAGTACCGCAATGGCTGTCTGGGAGATGGTCACGTGACGTGTGGTGCAACGTCACGGGCGGCATCATAGAGAGGAGAGGAGCGGAGCAGAGAGAGTCTCCCGCTCCTCTCAGTCCCCACACGGCCGCTTCCAGGATCAAGGCCGCAGCAAGGGACCCACCGCCGGGGGTATCCTCCCCTCACTTGCATAATCTGATAATCCCCTCCCCCGTATGTATCCTGTACTGATCCTGAGTTATATCCTGTATTATTCTAAAGAGCTGTACTCACTATTCTGCTGGTGAGGTCACTATGTACCTACATTACATTACTTATCCTGTACTGATCCTGAGTTATATCCTGTATTATTCTAAAGAGCTGTACTCACTATTCTGCTGGTGAGGTCACTGTGTACATACATTACTTATCCTGTACTGATCCTGAGTTATATCCTGTAAATCTTTTATTAGAAAAATATAAATCATAACAAAACATAAACCAGCACAACTTTGCCATAACGGAAAACAACAACATGAAATAACATAAACCCAAACTTTACATTTAAATAAAAGAACAAAAATCCTGCCTAACCGGCCAGCCCAGCTTTCCTACTAGAACTAGAAATATTATAACTACACCTTTCATAGCCAAACAACACACTCATAAGAAACATAAAAATAGCACTATTTCGCTTTAACTCAAAACACCCAAACTCGGGAAAAATCATACATAGAAAACACAACAAGCACTCACACTGCACACCATGTTTTTTTTTAAAATAATAATATTAATAATAATAATAATAACACTATACCACACTCACACATGCACACATATATATCCATATATTAACTACATTTAACCAAGAAACAAAAAATAAATAAATAAATTAAATTCAACTCAAAATACCCAAACTCGGGAAAATATCTCAGAAAACACAATACACACATGCTTACACACATCTTTACTACATACTACATATATAAACCAAAGAAAATAAATCCACAACGGGATACTAAAGAAACATTACTACAAAAACAAAACTGGTTCGACTGCCATGTCTATCTCTACTATAAATACTATATACTTAAAAAAAAAAAAATGTAAAAAAAAATTTAAAAAAAATTTTTTTTTTTTTTTTTATATAATAATATTACATACATTATACATACTATTACATACATTATACATACTATATACATATATATATACATTATATACACTACTATGTACAATACTATACACAAACTATATACACCTACAAATATAAAAGAACATTCTACACTAAACTGACCCTTCACCCACACCACCCGCCCTCCTGTACATGGGTCAGAGTTTTTTCCATACAGTTCATAGTCCTCAATGTCCAGTCCACAACTGACCCATGCCAGGTCCACCAAAAGAAAAGACCACCACCACCCACAAATATACCCTCCCAACCTAGAACTCCTCCCAACCAACTTAACCATAACCAGCTTTAACATACATAAGCAAACAATACAACCCACTTTAGGCCCAAGTTCGGTGCCTGTAAGCCCTTCATAACCATAGCCTCTGAAAACAAAACAAAAAGCTAGGGTGCACATGCATTAGCCCACCACCAGGAAGAAGGATGGCAATCCTGATACATACAAAATGTATATTCTTTCCCTAACTGCACCCTACCTCTCACCCTACCATTATCCCTAAAGATAAACTGACCCTACTATCACCCTAACCCTGTCCCTGCATCACTGTCCCTAACAAAAACAAGGGTACTCTACCCAAAAGGTCTAGTACCTAGGGCACATCAAAAGAAAACCCTCTCCATAGGAGAGAAGCCCTACTGGTACCAAGACTGCCATACTCCAAAGACCTGATCTTCCCGAGGTCACCAGTGATGTTCCTACAGACCTCCACCTCGGAGAGGACTTTGCGCTGATTAGACACTAAACACCGTGCATTCCACGTGTAGTACCTAACCACTAAGCTGACTAAAAACAAAGTGCCCCGATCTCGGCCACCCAGGTTCCTGAATGCCCCATAAGCCCACTCTGGATAGGTAAGGCCGGCAAGTTGACTCCAGCCGATGGAAGCGCCCACCCGGTTGTAGACCCTTATATTAAAGGGACAATGAAGCAGGAAATGGTCCATGCTTTCCAGCATGTCCCCGCACTCTTCTCGGGGACATCCCCGGTCATCAGATCTCCTGCACTTCAAATTGTCCCTCACATATAGCTTCCCCTGAAAGCAGCGCCAGGCCAAGTCCCAAAACTTCTGGGGGATCCTTTTCATATTTAAGAGATACAACCCCACCCTCAGATCCCGACCTGGGCAGTCCCTGAGCGCCAGAGGCTTCTGGAAGTGGGTCAACAGAACCCGTTTGTCAAGGAACTGCCTTGACTGGGTCCTGATCTCCCACACTCCCAGACCCCACCGACGTATCGCCTTCAGAGTCGGGGTAGCGTAAGCCGGAAGATGCCCATGGGGCGTACGGAGGTCCTTCACTTGCCCTCCTGTCTCCCATTCCTGGAAGAAAGGCCGAAACCATTCCCTGCAGGAGAGTACCCACGGAGGAGCCCTCTCTGACCAGAGGTTAGCGATGTTGGCTTTCAAGAAGGTGTTTGTTAAGAACACCACAGGGTTTACCATAGATAAACCCCCTAGTCTCCTTGTGCGGTACGTGACCTCCCTCTTGACTAGGTTCATCCTGTTCCCCCATAACAGTTGGAAAAACAGGCTGTAGATCCTAGTGTAGTAAGCCTCTGGCAAGATACATACACTGCCCAGATAGATAAACAAGGGGAGCAGGTACGATTTGATCAGGTGTACCCTTTCCCTGAGGGTCATAGACCAACCCTTCCACTGATCCACCCTATGAGTGGCATCCTGTAGCTTACCGTCCCAGTTTTTGGTGGGATAATCATCCTGGCCGAATGTGATGCCCAGAATTTTTGCTGAGTCTTGGGGCCCTGGGAGGGTGTCCGGGAGATCAAAAGTGGGATCTCCCCCTCCCAGCCAGAGACTTTCACACTTATCCCGGTTGATCTTAGACCCGGATGCCTCCGAGTAGCGTTCCACCTCCGACATCACCACATCGACCTCCTCTCTCGAGGACACGAAAATGGCGACATCATCAGCGTACGCCACCACTCTCTGGGCGACATCCAGCTCCGCCAGACTCATCCCGACTCCTGCCAACGGCCCACAATCTACCCTCCGGACGAAGGGATCGATTGCGAACACGTATAAAAGCGGGCTCAAAGGACAACCCTGATGGACTCCAGACCCCACCTCAAAAGAGCGGCCAGACCAACCGTTCACCAGCGGGAAACTCTCTGCCCCTGCATATAAGGTCTTAAGCCAATTAACAAAAGTACACGGTAAGCCATATCTCAGGAGGACGGACCAGAGGTAGTCATGGTTCACTCGATCAAATGCTTTGGCCTGATCCAAGGACAGTAAGTACCCCTTCCAGAGACCCGCACTACTCCGCTCCACTGCCTCCCTGACACTGAGGACAGCACTTAAGGTGCTTCGGCCTGGAACAGAGCAGTGCTGAGCCCCCGAAAGGAGCTGGGGTGCAAACTTCACCAGCCGATTAAACAGTATCTTGGCCAGAAGCTTCCTGTCTGTATTGAGAAGAGCTATGGGCCTCCAATTCTCAATACGGCTGGGATCTTTACCCTTTGACAGAAGAATCAGGGCTGACCTCCTCATTGACTTTGGTAGAGTGCCCGAGGAGAGACACTCATTGAATACCTCAGTCAAGAGGGGAGCTAAAGACTCCTTAAAGGTCCTGTACCACTCGGATGTTAAGCCATCCGGACCTGGCGACTTCTTGGGGGCAAGCCCCTCGATCACCAGTCTCACTTCCTCTTCCCTGATTTCTTCTGCCAAAATGCCAAGAGAGGGGTCTACCCCTGGCTCAGGAATGGTTTCAGCCAGGAAAGCCGACATCCCGTCTCGATCTAGATCCTTCCTCCCCAAGAGGTGCGAGTAGAAGGATCTGACGACCTCCAGGATCCCTGATCTGGACCGATTCAGAGATCCCGTACTATCAATCAGTCCTGAGACTACTTTACTACTCACTGACATCTTGCAGTTCCTGTAAGGGTCGGGCGAGCGGTACTTCCCGTAATCCCTCTCAAAAACCAAAGATGCGTGCCTATCGTACTGACACCTCATCAGCAAGGACTTCACTCTGGAGATATCCTCTCGGCTACCTCCAGTCGAGACGAGAAGCTCGAGTTTCCTCCTCAGTCCCTGATACAGGCGATACCTGCTCAGGGACCTGAGGCTCGAGAGCTGGCGGAAGAACCCCGCAACCCGCTTCTTGAATATCTCCCACCACTCAGACTTACTACTACAAAAGTCCAGTAAAGGTACCTGACTCTGAAGAAAATCCTCAAAGGACTGTCTTATCTCTGCTTCCTCCAGGAGGGACGAATTCAGCTTCCAATAACCTTTTCCCATCCGGGGGGTCTCTGAAACATTCAGAGAAAACAAAATCATACAGTGGTCGGAGAACTCCACCTGAACCACGGACACTGCGGAAGAGACGGCTTCCTCCTTTAAATAAAACCTGTCTATCCTAGACCTGCTGCTACCTCGATGAAAGGTGAAACCCGCGTGGCCTGAGGGGCTCCGGATGTGGGCATCCTCTAGGCGAGCTTCCCTGACTATATTACTAAGGGCCACACAGTCATAAGCCAGCCGATCATTGGAACCTCTCCTATCTTGGGACCTCGTGACATTATTGAAGTCCCCTCCAAAGATCACTTGCCGGCTAGTAAAAAGAAAGGGCTTAATCCTCATAAAGAGATCCTTACGGCCCCACTTTGTTTGTGGGGCGTAGATGTTAATGAGCCGGAGCTCTTGAACCTTCATGAAGACATCTAAGATCAGGCACCTCCCCATTTCTAACTCAATGACCCGTCTGCATTCGACCGGAGCGGTAAAAAGGACCGCCACCCCACTATACGGCTCAGCCGCAAGAGACCAGTGGGAGGGGCCGCGCCTCCACTCTCTTCTGGCTTTCACCAGAGAGGCTAGATCTGACAACCTGGTCTCCTGTAAAAAGAAAATGTCGGCTTCAACACGGCCGAGAAAATCAAAGGCTGCGAATCTAGCCGTATCAGACTTTATACTGGCACAATTAATAGATGCCAGCGTCAATGGGGTGAGTGCTGCCATCCTGGGTAATTGAGTTAGACGGCCTTACCCATTATTTTTTCTTGCCCTTCTTCTTCACCGCCTCATCCCCTGAAGAAGAAGGAGCATTCTTACTTTCTTTAGATCTCTTTTTTGACTCAGACTGATCCATCTGGCTCCCATCTCCATCTGGCCCTGAGTTAGCCCTGCCCTCCGAGGAAGATGCCTCAACAGGACAGGACCCAGTTCCCCCTGGAGGCTCCAATCCCTCAGGCACCCCATCCTCGCCACCCCCCTCCAATGAGGGGGAGGAGATGGTATCAAGGACAAGGTACCTGTTCGATAGGTCAATCAGAAGGGGGGCAGGTAAGCTTCCTTTTAGGGCCTGGCCTTTAGCACCTGAAATAGAGGACTGAGACTTCCCCTTTACAACTTTTTTGCCCTTGTCTTTTTTCGGCCTTTAGCTCCCCTCCTCATCCACACTTTCATAGAGGGAGGAATCAGAAAGATCAGCCTCTTTGCCTTCCTCTTCGCGAATCCTCCTAATCTCCTCATCCAACACATCATCCCCCAGGGTCTCAGCAACATCTGGGCTAGTGACAGGAGCAGGGCCAGGAGCTACCCCCGCCACCTGAGAACTCTCCAGCTCCCTGCTTCTTCTGCGGTTTTCCTCTCTCCTTAGTTTGGCAGGCCCCTTCTTGCTCTTCATTAACCCTGTTGCTCCTTCACCCATGCAAGTACCCTCCCCAGCCGTGGCAACCCTAAAGCTCTCCCCAGCTGGAGCGGCCACCACACGGGAAAAGGCGCTGGGGCAACGGCTGAAAGGGTGTCCTAGGACACCACACAGATGACACCGGATCTGCCCACAGGATGCAGCCAAATGACCAGCCCCACCACACAAAGCGCAAACCTGCACAGTGCAGGCTGCGCTAAAATGGGTAGGACTACCACACCTGTGGCAGACTTTAGGCTGCCCCTGGTAGAAGACTTGGATTCTGTCACGTCCGAGGAAGGCTGCCGATGGGATGTGGGCAACTGTGCTCCCTGAACGCTTAAGTTTGACGGAAAATGTCCAGGCCCCAGACCAGATCCCGTGCTCATCAAGATTTTTCTTGGGCATGTCCGTCACATCCCCATAACGACCGAGCCAGGTCATGATGTCGTAGCAAGAGAGCGACTCGTTGCAGGGTCAAAACGGTCACTCTCTTGGTTTGGTTCTGCCGGGATATCGCTTTTACAGCGAAATCCAGCCAGCCATCTCGTAATTCGACCAGAAAAGTTCAAGACCCTCTGGCCGAACAAAGCTGATGTCGAACTCAGAAGAACCATAGGGGTGAATCAGGGCAAAGATGTCACTCGCCCTGAACTCCATCTGAAGGAGGAGCTCAACCACCCTTGCCCGGGGCGGGCACGCATCTTTACCCCTCCAAATCAGATGGGCCACATTCCTACGGTTACTATCCTGCCCGGGTGTCGGGAGGGACCACATCACCTCCCCATTCTGTTCTCGGAAGGCACCCAGACCATGCCTCTCTATCCAAAAAGACAGGTCAACCGAACCCCTCCCTTCTACCTCAATTGACCTATCACCCTTATGCAGAGCCTCCAGGAGGCGCCGCTGCAAGTGACCCCCAGAACCAGATGGAGACGGGGACCCTCTTGATTCCCCGGCAGCGACGCTGGCATAGCTTCTAGCAGTCACCACCAGGGGGGCAGCCGAACCAGCAGTACTCTTTACTGATCCAGTGACATCCCTTTGCCCGCCTCCAGCACTCTTCTCTTGCACACCGCTAGCATCCCTCTCTTGTACACCTCTAGCACCCCTCTCTCACACACCGCTAGCATCCCTCTCTTGCACACCGCTAGCACCCCTCTCTCGCACACCGCTAGCACCCCTCTCTTGCACACCGCTAGCACCCCTCTCTCGCACACCGCTAGCACCCCTCTCTCGCACACCACTAGCACCCCTCTCTTGCACACCGCTAGCACCCCTCTCTTGCACACCGCTAGCACCCCCCTCTTGCACACCGCTAGCACCCCTCTCTTGTACTCCTCTAATGCCCCACTCTTGCACACTGCTAACATTTTCATGCAACATACCATCACCAAAATTTTCACTCTCTTTTGCACTCTTCCCTTTCACACTATTATCCTGGCTAAACTTTCCTGAGCTGGCCGAGTTATTTGCGTATGCCACGGGGGTTTGTGCTGCTGGTCCCGCCCCCGATGACCGCTTTTTCGGTTCTGGCGATGTTACTTCCAGTTCCAGTGATGACACTTCCTTCAACGCCGATGATGTTCCCAGTGAGAACTGCTTCACACTGGGTGGGAGCTGTCCCTCCGGACGCACCCCCACCCCTCCTACAGCAGCCGACGTGCAGGGATTCCCCACAGCGTCAGTGCAACCTTCAGGAGCCACCTCACCCAACCGCCCGGGCTTTTCTACCAATCCAGACGCATGGACACTCCCCCCCCCTCACAGAGGAGTGCCCTGCTACGCCCAGATTGCTCAGGGGACCGCCCCCCGAGCAGACAGCAACATCACCAAGCTCCGGCACTAGGACACGCCCCCTGCCCACCTGGGGTGGTCCTGCAGCATCGGAGTCGCCCACCTTAAGCCTGTCCTGCCCTTCCCTACCGGCAGGACAGGCGGGCTCCTTGGCGTCTGCAGCCATCTTAGAAACCTTATCCACCACGTACCCCCCATGCTGGCCCCGCTTTACAGCAAAAGCGGGGTCGGGCAGACTGGGGGGCCCACTAGCCTGAACCACCTTTTCAGATGGCCCAGACTGCTGGAGAGAAGAATAAACAAGTCTGGTGACCTCTCCTTTTTTCCTTTTATTTCTCCTCTTCCTCTTGCCCTTCACCTCAGTATCTGGGCCCAAGTCATTTCCAAATGAGAAGTTCTCAAAATGGGTAGGTGACTCTTGGAGCACAATCGCCTTCAGCAATCCGCCACCAATTAACCCATTGCTGCTGCCGCTGTCGTCACTGCTGTCATCTGACGTTACAGGCAGGGCTACCTGAGCAGGATTTATGTATGAACTCTGGGTTGTGTCCTCCTCCATTTCACTCTCCTCTGCACCACCATCTTGCTTCTCTTTAGCACCTTCCTCAGCACTGTCCTCTCTTTCTCCACCACCATCTTCCTCCACACTGTCCTCCTCAGCACTGTTCTCTCTTTCTCCTCCACCATCCACCTCCACACCATCCTCCTCTGCACTGCTTTCGCTGTGACTGACCTCCTCCTCTCTTTCTTGGTTCTGCTGGCCTCTGAACCGACTTTCATTGCAGAGTTTTTCTCTGAAGATACCAGCCCCTTCCATGATCTCCATCCTCACCCTTTCTACCTCCTCAACATCTTTTTTCAGGGTGCGCACTTTAGCCGAATACACTGGCCTTAGATTTTTTGAGGTGTAATCAGCCTGGTAACGGGCAAATTTGAAGTCCTCTCTTAGCCCACAAAGCATTTTGCCAAGACGCTCATACTCCGCCATTTTTGCTTGGAGTCGGGACCCAAAAGTGGCCAAAGACTCCCTGGGACCCAATACCCCCCATTGCTGGGGTTCAGAGGTACCTTGCCTCCCCATGTTTCTCCTCAACTCCTCACCTTCATGCAGGCCTTTACCTGCAGCCTTGCTTGTAGCCTTCCTTGCAGCCTTGCGGCTTCCAGATATGGACGGTGGAGTTGGTTCTGCATTTCTGCGGATCCTGGAGGATCTCCGTACCCCATCCTGGGAGTTGGCCGTTGCAATGTCACCTCCACCTCCCGCCGGCCTGGTACGGGAGGTGGGGACGTTGGGGTTCATGCAGGGAAGCCCTTCCCCGAAGGCTGCCACAAACTTGGGGGGGGGGGGGGGGGGGGGGAGGGCTGGTGAAAATCCTGCTGCTCTCTGGTTCTCCTGGAGCTGACGATCACACAACCACACCCTGAACAGGAAGTAGTGCAACAGCTGGAGACACCCTATTTGGGAAGCACTGCTGTAGGGTAATTTGGAGGTCGATACAAATCCCTAATTTAGGCCTCAAATGCACATGGTGCTCTTTCACTTTGGAGCCCTCTCATATTTCAAGGCAACAGTTTTGGGTTACAAATTTTTTTTCTCTTCTTTTACCCCTTAAGAAAAGGTAAATTTTGGGTCTACACCAGCATGTTACTGTAAACAGAGTGTACCATATACATTTGAGGCCTAAATTGGTGATTTGCACAGGGGTGGCTGGTAGTTACAGCAGTTCTGACATAAACATAAAAAACACCCATATGTGACCCCCATTTAGATAACTACACCCCTCACGTAAAGTAACAAGGGGTATAGTGAGCCTTAACATCCCACAGGTGTTTGACAAATTTTTGTTAAAGTTGGAGGTGAAAATAAAATTTATTTTATTTTTTTCCCTAAAATGCTATTGTTACCCCAATTTTATCATTTTCACAAGGGGTAATAGGAGAAAAAGCCCCGCAAAATTTGTAACCCCATCTCTTGTGAGTCAGAAAATACCCCACATGTGGATGTAAAGTGCTCTGTGGGTGAACTACAGGGCTCAGAAGAAAAGGAGCACCATTGGGCTTTTGGAGAGAGAATCTGGCTGAAATTGGAAGCCATGTGTGTTTAGGCCACCATGGTGCCAGAACAGTGAACCCCCCCCCCCACACACACACACACACACACACACATGTGACCCCATTTTGGAAACTACACCCCTAATAAGAAGTGCAGTGAGCATTTACATCTCACAGGTGTCTGATAGATTTTTTTGAGCAGTGGTCTGCCAAAAGAAAAATGAAAATTTCATTTGCACAGCCCACTGTTCCAAAGATCTGTCAAATGCCAGTGGGGTTTAACCCCTTAAGGAACCAGCCCATTTTCACCTTAAGGACCCAGCCATTTTTGCACATCTGACCACTGTAACTTTAAGCATTAATAACTCTGGGATGCTTTTACTTTTCATTCTGATTCTGAGATTGTTTTTTCGTGACATATTCTACTTCATGTTAGTGGTAAATTTTTGTTGAGGCTTGCATCATTTCTTGGTGAAAAATTCCAAAATTTGATGAAAAAATGGAACATTTTGCATTTTTGTAACTTTGAAGCTCTCTGCTTGTAACAAAAACAGACATTCCAAATAAATTATATATTGATTCACAGATACAATATGTCTACTTTATATTTTCATCATAAAGTTGACAGGTTTTAACTTTTAGAATATATCAGAGGGCTTCAAAGTTCAGCAACACTTTTCCAAATTTTTCACAACATTTTTTAAATTGGAATTTTTCAGGGATCAGTTCAGTTTTGAAGTGGATTTGAAGGGCCTTCATATTAGAAATACCCCACAAATGACCCCATTATAAAAAACTGCACCCCTCAGAGTATCCAAAATGACATTTGGGTAAGTGTGTTAACCCTTTAGGTGTTTCATAGGAATAGCAGCAAAGTGAAGGAGGAAATTCAAAATCTCCATTTTTTACACTCGCATGTTCTTGTAGACCCAGTTTTTGAATTTTTACAAGGGGTAATAGGAGAAAAAGCCCCCCAAAATTTGTAACCCAATTTCTCTAGAGTAAGGAAATACCTCATATGTGTATGTAAATTGTTCGGCTGGTGCAGTAGAGGGCTCAGAAGGGAAGGAGCAACAATGGGATTTTGGAGAGTGAATTTTTGCTGAAATGGTTTTTGGGGGGCATGTCACATTTTGGAAGCCCCTATGGTGCCAGAAGAGCAGAAAACCCCCACATGGCATACCATTTTGGAAACTACACCCCTCAAGGCAAGTACCAAGGGGTCCAGTGAGCCTTAACACCCCACAGGTCTTTTACGACTTTTCGTTAAATTCGGATGTGTAAATGAAAAAAAAAAAAATAATTCACTTCCAGGCAGTGGAAGAGAGGTGGTTGTGGTTGTGATAAATATAAAGCAAATACACTATGTTGAGCTAGCGACTGTTTGTCTGTATACAAGAGTGTGAAGCATACAAGTGAGTGAGTATAAAAGTGAGGGGACTTAAAATTAAGGGACTTTAAATTCAGGAAGTTTAAATTGAAATATTTGATTTTTTTTTCTTTTCTGTTAATTTTTGCAATCCCCAAATCTAGTATGACCTCCATGTTGGAAAAGGCAGTCCAGTGTGCATCTTGCGCAATGTATGCAATCCTTGAACAACAGTTTGAGGGTGCATATTGTTGTGTGAGATGTGTGCGAGTTGCTCATTTAGAAGCCCAGATCCTGGATCTAGAGGAGCAACTGGCAACACTGAGATGCATTGACAACCCGCAGAGTAGTCTCCTGCTTACTGAGCAGGTACTCTCTGGGGTCGAGGTGGGGATGGATAGTGGGACGGAGGTGCAGGACAGTCAGGCAGTTAGCTGGGTTACAGTTAGAAAACGGAGTAGAGGGAAAAGTGTCAGGGAGGCTAGTCCGCAACTGGCACACCCCAACAAGTTTGCCCAGTTGGCAGATGAGGGGGATGTCATTTCAGAGCTAGCGGTACTGCAGCAGGACTCTGCCTCTGACCGCCAGGGGGGTGTCTGCTCCAGTAAGGAGGGAGGGAGGAGAGCAGGGCAGGCCAGACAGGTACTGGTAGTGGGGGACTCAATTATTAGGGGGACAGACAGGGCGATCTGTCATAAAGACCGGGATAGCCGAACAGTGTGTTGTCTTCCTGGCGCTCGAGTTCGGCACATCGCGGATCGGGTTGACAGGTTGCTGGGTGGGGCTGGAGAAGACCCAGCAGTCATGGTACATATTGGCACCAATGACAAAGTAAGAGGTAGATGGAGTGTCCTTAAAAAGGATTTCAGGGACTTAGGCTGCAAGCTTAAGGCAAGGACCTCCAAGGTAGTATTTTCTGAAATATTACCTGTACCACGAGCCACACCAGAGAGGCAGCGGGAGATTAGGGAGGTAAACAAGTGGCTCAGAAGCTGGTGTAGGAAGGAGGGGTTTGGGTTCATGGAGAACTGGGCAGACTTTGATTTTAAAGGAAACAGATTTCTGACTATAGCTAAAGACCATTATCTGTCCCAAATGGTGCAGTTCCTGACCAGAGGGGGCGCTCTACTAGACTTAATATTTACCAACGTACTGAAACTGGCAGAGTAATTAATGTGCAAGTAGATGGACACCGAGGAAATAGTGATCATAATTTAATACATTATAACTTGTTCTTCAATAAGGGAATCTCTCGAGGGGCCACAAAAACAATGAACTTTCGAAAGCAAAGTTCGATCAACTCAGAGAAGCCCATACCAATATAAAATGGGATAATGTCCTCAAAAATAACAATACTGACACTAAATGGGAGACTTTTAAAAATATCTTAAATTTTCACTGTAAGATGTATATACTTTATAGGAATAAAAGGGTCAGAAATAAAAGAAAACCAATATGGATGAATAAAAATGTTAAGGGGGCAATAAATGACTAAAATAAAGCATTTCAGTTACTAAAACAGGACAGCAGTGAAGAAGCATTAAAAAGCTATAGAGAAAAATGTGAAATATGTAAAAAACAGATAAAAGCCGCAAAAATAGAGACAGAAAGACTCATTGCCAAAGAGAGTATAACTAACTCCAAAATGTTCTTTAATTATATAAATAGCAAAAAGGTCAAAAATGAAAGTGTTGGCCTTTTAAAAAAATGATGAGGAAGAAATTATAAACGGGGATCAGGAAAAAGCAAATATACTAAACAAATTCTTCTCCACTGTATTCACTGAGGAAAATGAAATGCCAGGTGAAATACAGTGTGATAAGGTAAACTCCCCAGTACAGGTCACCTGTCTAACCCAGGAAGAAGTACAGTGCCACCTACAAAAAATCAAAATAGACAAATCACCAGGTCCAGATGGCATTCACCCCCATGTTCTAAAGGAATTAAGTAATGTAATAGACAGACCCCTATTTTTAATATTCAGGGACTCTATAGTGACAGGGACTCTTCCCCAGGACTGGCGCATGGCAAATGTGGTGCCAATATTTAAGAACGGGTCAAAAAGTGACCCCGGGAATTATAGACCTGTTAGTTTAACCTCGGTTATATGTAAATTGTTTGAGGGTTTCCTAAGAGATGCTATTTTGGAATATCTTGATAAAAATAAATGTATGACCCTGTATCAGCATGGATTTATGAGGGATTGATCCTGTCAAACTAACCTGATCAGCTTTTATGAGGAGGTGAGCACAAGACTGGACCAGGGGCAATCGCTGGATGTCGTATATCTGGATTTTTCCAAAGCATTTGATACGGTTCCACATAAAAGGTTGGTGCATAAAATGAGAAGGTTTGGGCTGGGGGAGAATGTGCGCAAGTGAATAAGTAACTGGCTCAATGATAGGAAACAGAGGGTGTTTATTAATGGTACTTATTCTGATTGGGTGACTGTTACTAGTGGGGTACCACAGGGGTCCGTCTTGGGTCCTGTCCTATTTAATATATTCATGAATGACCTTGCAGAGGGGTTGAATAGTAAAGTAGCAATCTTTGCAGATGACACCAAACTCTGTAAAGTGGTAAACACTATAGAGGACAGTGCACTGTTACAAATGGATCTGGATAGGTTGGAGGTTTGGGCTGGGAAGTGGCAGATGAGGTTCAACACTGATAAATGTAAGGTAATGCAAAAATCCGAGCTGGGATTATGTATTAAATGGAAGAACACTTAGGACGACTGACATGGAAAAGGACTTAGGAGCCTTAGGTAACAGTAAACTTAGCTGTAGTGACCAGTGTCGGGCAGCTGCTGCCAAGGCTAATAAAATCATGGGGTACATCAATAGGGGCATAGATGCCGACGACAAGGAAATAATGCTACCGCTGTACAAATCACTAGTCAGTCCTCACATAGAGTACTGTGTACAGTACTGAGCACCAGTGTACAAGAAAGATATAGTGGAGCTGGAGAGGGTTCAAATCCCACTAAGGACAACAATAAATAAAGACTTATTATTATTATTATTATAATAACGTCAGCAGAGAGCACTGTGCTCGTGATGTCATCAGAGAGCATTCCAAAAAGAAAATAATTTCCTCTGTAGTATTCAGCAGCTAATAAGTACAGGAAAGATTACGATTTTTTAATAGAAGTAATTTACAAATCTGTTTAACTTTCCGGAGCCAGTTGATTTAAAAGAAAAAAAAGGTTTTCACCGGAGTACCCCTTTAACCCCTTCATGACCCAGCCCATTTTCACCTTCAGGTCCTGGGCATTTTTTGAAAATCTGACCACTGTCACTTTAAACATTAATAACTCTGGAATGCTTTTACTTATCATTCTGATTCCGAGAACTGCTGTAACAATCAGCCACCCCTGTGCAAATCGCCTCAAATGTACATGGTGCACTCTCCCTTCTGAGCCTTGTTGTGCGCCCCCAGAGCACTTTGCGCCCACATATGGGGTATCTCCATACTCGGGAGAAATTGCATTACAAATTTAGAGGATCTTTTTTCCCCTTTTACCTCTTGTGAAAATGAAAAGTATAGGGCAACACCAGCATGTCAGAGTAAAAAAAATTATTTTTTTACACTAACATGCTGGTGTAGACCCCAACTTCACCTTTTCATAAGGGGTTAAAGAAGAAAAAGCCCCCCAAAATTTGTAAGGCAATTTCTCCCGAGTACGGCAATACCCCATATGTGTCCCAAAACTGTTGCCCTGAAATACGACAGGGCTCCAAAGTGAGAGAGCGCCATGCGCATTTGAGGCCTGAATTAGGGATTTGCATAGGGGTGGACATAGGGGTATTCTATGCCAATGATTCCCAAACAGGGTGCCTCCAGCTGTTGCAAAACTCCCAGCATGCCTGGACAGTCAATGGCTGTCCGGCAATACTGGGAGTTATTATTTTGCAACAGCTGGAGGCTCCGTTTTGGAAACAGTAGCGTACCAGACGTTTTTCATTTTTTTGGGGGAGGGGGGCTGTGTAGGGATAATGTGTATATGTAGTGTTTTTTACTTTTTATTTTAGGTTAGTGTTAGTGTAGTGTAGTGTAGTGTTTTTAGGGTACAGTCACATGGGCAGAGGTTCACAGCAAGTTTGCCGCTGGGAGTTTGAGCTGCAGCGCAAATTTTGCGCCATCTCAAACTTGCAGCACTCACTGTAAACCTCCGCCCATGTGAGTGTACCCTGTACATTCACATTGGGGGGAGGGGGCAAACATCCAGCTGTTGCAAACTCCGAGCATGCCCTTTGGCTGTCCGTGCATGCTGGGAGTTGTAGTTTTGCAACAGCTGGAGGCACACTGGTTTGGAAACACTAAGTTAAGTAATAAACTTTCAAGTGTTTTGCAACCAAACTTAGCGTTTCCAAACCAGTGTGCCTCCAGCTGTTGCAAAACTACAACTCCCAGCATGCATGGTCTGTCAGTGCATGCTGGGAGTTATAGTTTTGCAACAATTGAAACAGCTGGAGGCACTGAGGTAGGAAACGGACAATGTTTCCCAACTAGTGTGCCTCCAGTTGTTGCAAAACTACAACTCCCAGCATGCCCAGACTGCCCAAGCATGCTGGAAGTTGTAGTTCGGCAATATCTGAAGGATCAGATGTTGCCGAACTACAACTTCCAGCATGCTTGGGCAGTCTGGGCATGCTGGGAGTTGTAGTTTTGCATTATCTGGAGGTCCACAGTTTGGAGACCACTGTATAATGGTCTCCAATCTATGCTCTTCCAGATGTTAGAGAACTACAACTCCCAGCATGCCTGGACAGACTGAGCATGCTGGGAGTTGTAGTTTTGCAACATCTGGAACAGCACAGATTGGAGACCATTATACAGTGGTCTCCAAACTGTGGACCTCCAGATGTTACAAAACTACAACTCCCAGCATGCCCAGAAAGCCAAAGGCTGTCTGGGCATGCTGGGAGTTGCCGTTTTGAAACTCCCAGAGGCAGCAGTGAGATCGCTTTACGGCGATCTCACTGCTGCCAATGAAGATGCCGCACTGCTGCCGGAAACTCACCTCCGGGACGCAGCGCCGCCGGGACCGCCTGGAGGACGTCGCTCGCAACGGGACCACTCGGGACACCGCATGGTCGGGTAAGTGATGCCGGGGGATGGGTAAGGGACACTTAGCAGAGCGGTGTGTGTCCCGATCCCCGTGATCGGGACTTACACACCGCGCTGCTAAATATTCTGATAGCGAAACGCTGCTATTAGCTAGTCAGATTTGACCAGCTGATAGCAGCGATCGCTGGGGGGGGTGGGGGATGAAACCCCCCGTGGTCGCATGGTAAGATGGCTGGCTATCAGTGATAGCCACCATCTTACCGGGCGCTGCGGGATGCCGCGAGTAGCGGCAAAAATGTTCATGACGTACCTGTATGTCATGGGTCGGGAACACCTTGCCACCCATGACGTACAGGTATGTCATAGGTCGGGAAGGGGTTAATGGTATAGAGAACTGTGTCTAGTGCATTAACTCTGATTTTTTGCCCATTGAAACCAGTAGGCCCATTGTGGTCTATGGGGAAAGCTGCTGAGTTGCCCATAGCAACCAATCAGATCGCTTCTTTCATTTTTGAAAAAGTCTCTGAAAAATGAAGGAAGTAATCTGATTGGTTGCTATGGGCAACTCAGAAACTTTTCCAGGAAAATATGCTGAGTTGCCCATAGCAACCAATCAGATCGCTTCTTTCATTTTTGAAAAAGTCTCTGAAAAATGAAGGAAGTAATCTGATTGGTTGCTATGGGCAACTCAGAAACTTTTCCAGGAAAAGTTTCTGAGTTGCCCATAGCAACCAATCAGATCGCTTCTTTCATTTTGCAAAGGCATTGTGAAAAATGAAAGAAGCAATCTGATTGGTTGCTATGGGCAACTGCACAACTCTTCCTCTACACTGGTCTTGATGAATCTCCCCCATAGAGGGAGATTTATCAAAACCTGCCCAGAGGAAAAGTTTCTGAGTTGCCCATAGCAACCAATCAGATCGCTTCTTTCATTTTTGAAAAAGCCTCTGAAAAATGAAGGATATTTTTGAGATTTTGGAAGCTGGGATACTCACTACACCCATGCATATCTAGATAATTAAGTATGGGAGGAACTTAAAAAATGTTTAAAATCACATGGAGATTTGACTTTACTTCATTATGGTCGAATAAAGCACTTAAAGAATTCCTTAAAATTAAAGATTCACTCTTTTGGATGAAAAGGGGCTTATTTATGTAAATCAATTATACGCTTTAGGTCAAATAAAGTCGTTTGAAGAGATAGCCCATAAGTGTGTGGGGGGAAGACAATCAGAAACATTGTTTTTTACAAATAAGTAACACAGATCATAAAGCAATAAAAGGAGAGATTGGAGATTTCAGGGATTCTATATATAAGAAAAGTTTAATTAGACTATTTCCTTATGCAAAGTTGCTGTCTGGGCATGCTGGGAGTTGTGGTTCTGCAGCGGTTGGGGGTTCACAGCTTGAAGACCACTGCTATAGAGGATGCAAATGTATCTGAGCCCTGGAACTCAAATAATGTGAAATATGAGATGATCAAAATGGAGCCCCTGCACTAATTACTTGGGTTCTGAGGTCTGTAAGGTCCATAGTAAAAACATCAGGTTCTGTCTATAGCAGATACTAAATCATGGCAGCTCAAAGAAACAAGCAGTCATTCTGACATGTCACATGTGATGTCATAGACAGCTGGAGGCCTGACATCCCACTGACAGCCGCCCGAGCCTTCAGTCTGTTCCAGTGCGATTAGTGAGAATAGTGAGATTAGCGTCTTCTTTTTCTACTTGTCTGAAATGGAGCTAAAAGGACTGGGGTTCGTCCCCCTCCTGTTGGCGTTTTGGTGTGCGGCCTGGCTTGCCACCAGCTACATCATGACGGTCGTCCTCGGCCATGCAGCCTCGCCACTGATGAGCATCAGGTAAGATAAACAAGCACATGATTCTTATTTCATGGGTTGGGAGTGAGGAAATATCCATAATAACATTGGTTTCTTTTCCTTCACAGTGACGTGGGAAATGTCTTTCCCGAAAGCATATTATTCAGAATTGGATTCATAGGGACGTCCATTGGCACTTTGGTACTAACCTTTCTTATTTATAAGTATATGGTTATGCATACTGAAGAGTTCAGGGGTCATCAGGTCCTGATCCAGAGGATCCTGCTGGCCATTGTGTGGGCCTCCTGTTTTTCCACAGCTGTTATGCATGTATTGTCCCCCGAAGAATATCCCAGGATACACTTTGTCAGCACGATAATTTCCATTACATGTGAAGCCTTATACTACCTTGGGCAGTCCATCCAGATGTATAAATTACCAGGAGCAAAAAAAGTCATCCACCATAGTAGATGCACCTGCTGTGGCCTGACTTTTGTCTGTGTAGTTTTCTATTTTGGATATGAAACATTAAAGGAATTATTCCATAATGATGAAGACTGGGACGAGATCCGTGAAATCCCCATCATAATCATCGAGTGGGTGATGCTTCTACTGATCCTGATAAACATCGTGACCTATTATTCCACCATGCAGAGGTTATTGTTGACCGTCTCCAGAAACAGCTGCACTCTCTCTCTTAGAGTAAAAATTGATGACTTCGGGGTGTAGACCACCACGGGGGCCATCAAGTGGACTTCTGGGAGAGATACTGCACAGGACACGGAAAACATCTAAAGAAGAATAACTGGGGGACTACATATGGTGCCAGTAATCATGACACAATAATATGAGCTGGTGATATTACCTATACAAAAAATAAAAAAAAAATGTAAAAAAAATATTGGTGTGTGAAGTGTAATACCTAGTTAGAAAAACAGAATCAAATTCATCATTATAACCCCCCTCTGCATTACCCTGTTTATTATTTTTCAAGCAAGCACTTTGTTCTAATTCGTCCACTCTCTGGCGTGCTCCTTGTATAAGGGGTTTGGGATACCCTTTTTGTTTAAAACCATCCTCCAGGTTCTCTAGTTGTTGTAGGTATTTTTGTGTGGAAGAACAATTCCTTCGGATTCTTTTCATTTGACCGAATGGAATGTTCTTCTTCCATTATTTAAGATGGCAACTGTTAAAGTCGAGGTATCTGTTTGCATCCACCTCCTTAAAATAGTTGGCAGTATGCGAACAGCCATCCTGAATATAGATATTTAAATCCAGGAACTCACATTTTTTGGGGGGACTGATGCAGCGCTGCCTTTGGATATCTCTGGCTCTGCCATAGCGCTTTTTTTGAGGGGGCGTGCCGGCTGCCCCTTCGTCTGGTGGTCAACACTAGTGTTGCTCGCAAATATTCGCAATGCGCGAATTCGCGAATATTCACCAATATAGCACTATATATTCGAAATTATGAATATTGTTTTTTCCCCCACAGTACACATCACAGTGATCATCCCTCTCTGCTTCCAGCTTGTGTGGTGTAAAGAAGGCTCTAATACTGCTGTGTGAGACTGGCGTACAAATTTTCGCATATGGGAAAATTTGCATATGCAAATTTTCGTTTATGCAAATTTTTCACATATGGTAACTTTCGCCCATGCAAATTTTTGTTTATGCGAAAATATATCGCGAATTCGAATATGGCCTATGCCGCTCAACACTAATAATGACTCAACATAAAAATGTACTATATACTTGTCCCCACAAATGAATTTATACTATAAACTGACCCCCATATATATGAATGTATACTATATACTGACCCCCATATATATGAATGTATACTATATACTGACCCCCATATATATGAATGTATACTATATAATGACCCCCATATATATGAATGTATACTATATACTGACCCCCATATATATGAATGTATACTATATACTGACCCCCATATATATGAATGTATACTATATACTGACCCCCATATATATGAATGTATACTATATACTGACCCCATATTTGAATGTATACTATATACTGACCCCCATATATATGAATGTATACTATATACTGACCACATATATATGAATGTATACTATATACTGACCCCCATATATATGAATGTATACTATATACTGACCCCCATATATGAATGTATACTATATACTGACCCCATATATATATATATTAATGTATACTATATACTGACCACACATGAATGTATACTATATACTGACCCCCATATATATGAATGTATACTATATACTGACCCCCATATATATTAACGTATACTATATACTGACCACACATGAATGTATACTATATACTGACCCCCATATATATGAATGTATACTATATACTGACCCCCATATATATGAATGTATACTACATACTGACCCCTATATATATGAATGTATACTATATACTGACCCCCATATATATTAACGTATACTATATACTGACCACACATGAATGTATACTATATACTGACCCCCATATATATGAATGTATACTATATACTGACCCCCATATATATGAATGTATACTATATACTGACCCCCATATATATGAATGTATACTATATACTGACCCCATATATATGAATGTATACTATATACTGACCCCCATATATATGAATGTATACTACATACTGACCCCTATATATATGAATGTATACTATATACTGACCCCCATATATATGAATGTATACTATATACTGACCCCCATATATATGAATGTATACTATATACTAACCCCCATATATATGAATGTATACTATATACTGACCACACTTGTGGCACTTGTAGTCCGCTGCAGGCATCCTCCATTGTATGCATTTTTATGCTGGGGATCGCCCCTAGCAACGGACTACAAGGGCAGGATCTGCTCCCCCAGTAAAAATGCACAACCGCATTTGGGGTTGAGCACCTCCAGCCATTTGAGACCACGTTTTTTGTTGTTTGTTTAAATTTTATATTTGGAGGTGTGTACACTCCAACATTAATGCTCCTTGAATATCTACAAGGCAGCATTAAGGTAGCACCTGTGAGGCCAGGCACCCATATTAGCCAACTCAGGTGGGGCTTGCAGCTTGCCTCCCTCCTCCCATTGCATGTGTGCTCAGTCACGCTGGAGGGTATCTGGGAGGAAGTTGTGAGTCAACCGAATGCTGCCGTAATTGCCCACTGGCCCCTGTTTTGCTTATCAAGCACAGGTAGGATTAGCGTTAGGTCTCGCACCAATTTGAGAAACCTTGGCGTTGGTGTGCGGGCTCTGGTGTGTCCTTCATATAAGGATACACTGGCGAATGTCTCAATTTTAACATCAGTGTTGAGGGATAGCCAATGTATTGTTTACATCTACCACAGTAGTGCACCCATATTCCTGTATTGTATCCCATATATATGAATGTATGCTATATACCAGTGTTTCCCAACCTTTTTCGGGTCGGGGCACACCTTGGGAAAAAATTTCCACGGGGCACCGCTACCGAGGTTGACGAGCAGCGGAAAAAAAAAAAAAAAAGGATAAAACGGTAAAAAACGCAATGCACTATATCTATTTATCAGTGAGTATGTAGTTTAAAGTGCTGCTTTATACAGCAACTCACCAATGACGTCTTCTCTAATTTGCATCGTTGCCTTCTCTTCTCCATCTGGTCTGGGCCATCATCACGATTTCTTCCACCCACAATTCTTCACCGTTAAACCTGCAAAACAAACCTATTAGGCGCCAAACTTTTTTTTCTTTCTTTTTTTTACATGGGTGACAGAGGGGTGTAGAAGAGTGGACATGGGTGACAGATGGGTGGACATGGGTGACAGAGGGGTGTAGAGCGGTGGACATGGGTGACAGAGGGGTGTAGAGGGGTGGACATGGGTGACAGAGGGGTTTAGAGGGGTGTAGAGGAGTGTACAGAGGGGTGTAGAGAGGGGTGTAGAGAAGCGTACATGGGTGACAGTGGTGTAGAGGAGCGTACATGGGTGACAGGTGTGTAGAGGAGCATACATGGGTGACAGGGGTGTAGAGGAGCATACATGGGTGACAGGGGTGTAGAGGAGCATACATGGGTGACAGGGGTGTAGAGGAGCATACATGGGTGACAGGAGTGTAGAGGAGCATACATGGGTGAAAGGAGTGTAGAGGAGCATACATGGGTGACAGGGGTGTAGAGGAGCATACATGGGTGACAGGGGTGTAGAGGAGCATACATGGGTGACAGGGGTGTAGAGGAGAGTACAGAGGGGTTTAGAGGAGTGTACATGAGTGACAGATGGGTGTACATGGGTGACAGAGGGGTGTAGAGGAGTGTACATGGGTGACAGATGGGTGTACATGGGTGACAGAGGGGTGTAGAGGAGTGTACATGGGTGACAGATGGGTGTACATGGGTGACAGAGGGGTGTAGAGGAGTGTACATGGGTGACAGAGGGGTATAGAGGAGTGTACATGAGTGACAGAGGGGTATAGAGGAGTGTACATGGGTGACAGATGGGTGCACATGGGTGACAGAGGGGTGTAGAGGAGTGTACATGGGTGACAGATGGGTGTACATGGGTGACAGATGGGTGTAGAGGAGTGTACATGGGTGACAGATGGGTGTACATGGGTGACAGAAGGGTGTAGAGGAGTGTACATGGGTGAAAGAGGGGTGTAGAGGAGTGTACATGGGTGACAGATGGGTGTACATGGGTGACAGAGGGGTGTAGAGGAGTGTACATGAGTGACAGAGGGGTATAGAGGAGTGTACATGGGTGACAGAGGGGTGCAGAAGAGTGTACGTGGGTGACAGGGGTGTAGAGGAGTGTACATGGGTGACAGGGGTGTAGAGGAGCATACATGGGTGAAAGGGGTGTAGAGGAATGTACAAAGGGGTGTATAGGAGCGTACATGGGTGACAGGGGTGTAGAGGAGTGTACATGGGTGACAGAGGGGTAGAGAGGAGTGTATATGAGTGACAGAGGGGTGTTGAGGAGTGTACATGGGTGATAGATGGGTGTAGAGGAGTGTACATGGGTGACAGAGGGGTGTAGAGGAGTGTACATGGGTGATAGTTGGGTGTAGAGGAGTGTACATGGGTGACAGAGGGGTAGAGAGGAGTGCATATGGGTGACAGAGGGGTGTAGAGGAGTGAACATGGGTGATAGATGGGTGTAGAGGAGTGTACATGGGTGATAGATGGGTGTAGAGGAGTGTACATGGGTGACAGAGGGGTAGAGAGGAGTGTACATGGGTGACAGAGGGGTGTAGAGGAGTGTACATGGGTGACAGAGGGGTGTAGAGGAGTGTACATGGGTGACAGAGGGGTGTAGAGGAGTGTACATGAGTGAAAGAGGGGTGTAGAAGAGTGTACATGGGTGACAGAGGGGTATAGAGGAGTGTACATGGGTGACAGAGGGGTGTAGAGGAGTGTACATGGGTGACAGAGGGGTGTAGAGGAGTGTGTACCCTAAAGCACAAACTCACACCGCACACGCGTGTGTGTTTATATACATATATATATATATATATATATATATATATATATATATATATAAATGTCGAAAAAAATGCAGCACTACTTTACCACAGTAGGTGGGTGCCAGCTCCTCAGGCTCGATCACAGCCAATTGATAACTTCAAAAATGGTGCGGCACTCCAAATATCCAAAAAATAACTATTTATTCCACATGTCAAACAGTGCGACGTTTCAGCCCCTCTTGCTTGCATGCACACATACATAAACAGACCTACACTCATATAAATATCAATACAAACAAAATGAAAAACTTTATTAAAACTTTTTTGGGGATTGGAAGCTTTTTTTTTAGATTGGAGGCTCCATTATACATACACTGTACAGCAATCATACCTCCATTATACATACACTGTACAGCAATCATACATCCATTATACATACACTGTACAGCAATCATACATCCATTATACATACACTGTACAGCAATCATACCTCCATTATACATACACTGTACAGCAATCATACCTCCATTATACATACACTGTACAGCAATCATACATTCAGTATACATACACTGTACAGCAATCATACCTCCATTATACATACATTGTACAGCAATCATACATCCATTATACATACACTGTACAGCAATCATACATCCATTATACATACACTGTACAGCAATCATACATTCAGTATACATACACTGTACAGCAATCATACCTCCATTATACATACACTGTACAGCAATCATACATTCAGTATACATACACTGTACAGCAATCATACATCCATTATACATACACTGTACAGCAATTATACATCCATTATACATACACTGTACAGCAAGCATACATTCAGTATACATACACTGTACAGCAATCATACATCCATTATACATACACTGTACAGCAAGCATATCTCCATTATACATACACTGTACAGCAATCATACATTCATTATACATACACTGTACAGCAATCATACCTCCATTATACATACACTGTAAAGCAATCATACATTCATTATACATACACTGTACAGCAATCATACATCCATTATACATACACTGTACAGCAATCATACCTCCATTATACATACACTGTACAGCAATCATACATTCATTATACATACACTGTACAGCAATCATACCTCCATTATACATACACTGTACAGCAATCATACCTCCTTTATTCATACACTGTACAGCAATCATACATTCATTATACATACACTGTACAGCAATCATACCTCCATTATACATACACTGTACAGCAATCATACATCCATTATACATACACTGTACAGCAATCATACATCCATTATACATACACTGTACAGCAATCATACCTCCATTATACATACACTGTACAGCAATCATACATTCATTATACATACACTGTACAGCAATCATACCTCCATTATACATACACTGTACAGCAATCATACATTCATTATACATACACTGTACAGCAATCATACATCCATTATACATACACTGTACAGCAAGCATACCTCCATTATACATACACTGTACAGCAATCATACATTCAGTATACATACACTGTACAGCAATCATACATTCATTATACATACACTGTACAGCAATCATACATCCATTATACATACACTGTACAGCAATCATACATTCATTATACATACACTGTACAGCAATCATACATCCATTATACATACACTGTACAGCAAGCATACCTCCATTATACATACACTGTACAGCAATCATACATTCATTATACATACACTGTACAGCAATCATACATCCATTATACATACACTGTACAGCAAGCATACATTCATTATACATACACTGTGACTGTACAGCAATCATATATCCATTATACATACACTTGACTGGATGGGATTTTAGATACATCCCTTCCTCTCTAACCCACTCTTAACCACGTAACAACCCCTTCTCCCAATAGAAAAGACACTGACACCTGCTGTGGGAAAATTGGGCCGTGTGGCCCATTTATTTAACAAACCAATAAATAACATTTGAATATTTACATATAAACATAACCAAACTGGAGGGCACTCCCCTCCCCCAACCGGATTTGTGCAACACGCTTCTTACCCCTGGCCGCAAGCCCCTGGCCGCGAGCCCCTGGCCCAGGGGCACCCCGGTAACCTTCCGCACAATCCCTTGAACTCCTGAGGCCCAGAACCACCACCAGGAGGCCCAATTGAACCATCTCAAACATTTATCTTTCAAACTACTAACTCCCCCGGGACCCTTTCACATGCCTCCCCCTTATCAGAATCCCACCCACCAAGCGTTTAAAAAAAGGGCGGGCGGGCGGGACCTTCTTCTCGCTTCTACACGCCGACTGGTGAGTACCCTCCCCCCCTGGGGCACCCCCCTATATACACTCCTCCCCCTCCCCTCCAGATGACCTCTCTTTCACCCCACTCTCGAGCCACCTACTACTGTCCCTTAAAGGAGCAGCAGCCATTTAACCCTTTAACCCCCATTCTCTTGAAATATACCTCTAACCCCATTAACCCTTACTAACATCTGTGAGGGCCACTAAAACCCCCGTCAAGACGCCACTACGCCAGGGGTTCCCCCGCTCCGTTTGCTCCCATGACTGGATGGGATTTTAGATACATCCCTTCCTCTCTAACCCACTCTTAACCACGTAACAACCCCTTCTCCCAATAGAAAAGACACTGACACCTGCTGTGGGAAAATTGGGCCATGTGGCCCATTTATTTAACAAACCAATAAATAACATTTGAATATTTACATATAAACATAACCAAACTGGAGGGCACTCCCCTCCCCCAACCGGATTTGTGCAACACGCTTCTTACCCCTGGCCGCGAGCCCCTGGACCAGAGGCACCCCGGTAACCTTCCGCACAATCCCTCGAACTCCTGAGGCCCAGAACCACCACCAGGAGGCCCAATTGAACCATCTCAAACATTTATCTTTCAAACTACTAACTCCCCCGGGACCCTTTCACATGCCACAGATGAAAGACAGTGACACCTCACTGACCTTCATCCCGCCACACACGCAACGCCAGCTCAATACCCCCTTGCAAGGCCAACGCCCACAAATCCATTCCAATGTCATTTAAATGAATACCATCAGGATCCAAGAATTCCCAAGGCTCCCCCTCCAGATCAGTGTGCCTCACCACTATCCCCCCATTCCTACGAACAAAACGACCCACCTCTTTGTTGAGCTTGACCCGAGCCTTATTCAAGCGATCCACCGACCTGGCGTGCCGCCACACCCGCCGAGCCACCATGTCAGACCAAACGAACAACAAACCTGGAAAGGTAGATTTTAGCCTCAGAATGTCAAGCTTAATGTCTCTAATTAACTCCCGTGACGATCGAAGGCCCAAATCATTGCCCCCAGCATGCACCACCAAGATGTCCGGGTGGCGGTCCAAAGAAGCGTTGAACTGTACCTCAGGGAGCACCCCGCACCACAGCATGCCACCAATTCCAATCCACCGCAACACCGCCAGGTCCCTCGAAAAACCCAGCTGCCTCCCGTCCCGTCTCACCGCAGCCCGGATCGCCCCCCTCCGAACATAGGAGTGACCAAAAATCCACACCAAGCACGGATCACGACCTGAAAAACACAAACAAGAAAACATAGCAAGCAAAATAACCCATGTAACATAATCATAACAGATGGGGACGAACATACAGACGAAAACGAGCAGACTCCCATCGCCCAATCCGCCGAATCACTTCCTCACCCATCCCCCACCGGGCCGCCTCAGTGGCGGCCCCTATTCTAAATGAATGAGAACTGTAATCCCCAGGATCTAGCCCCCGTGCCTTCAAACATCTACGGAAAACAGACACAAATTGAAAGCGCGAGAGAGATGACCCATCCCTATGCACTAAAAAAGATCCCATACCATCCGGCCTCACTGACAGAAACGCCCGCACGCATCGCACCGGGCACACCAAGGACCCTGGCAAATCACCTAGAACCACCCAACAACCCCGACCTCTCAGATCAGTTTTGGACCTGCGTAAAAAACAACTCACCCCCTCCGCCTGCAAAATCACATCCCCATACAACAAACCCCCAACCACCGATCTACTCTGAGCCACCAGTTCTGAAATTCGAAAGGCCCCAAAAAAGGCCAACACAAACGCCACCCGAAACAACAGCACCTCGTAAGCATCCGTGCATTCACACTCCACCCGTTCCACCAGGAAACCCAACAAATCAAAAGAAACCGGGCGACGCCTATCCGGCTGCGTACCCCCCCCTACGGTATCCCATAAGGGCGCGACGCACTAAAAAATGCTTAGCGGCATCCCCCAGGCCCCGCATCAAAAACCAAAACGCCAGAGCTGACATACGGCGTGACACACCCGAAACAGACACCGCCGACTCAAACTGCATCCCCACAAAATACAGCACCACAGTCACCCAGTCCTCAGTACCAGCACACACACCCACCCTCTCCAGTAACACCTCCCATTCACCCCAAACCTTCGAATACGCAGACCAAGTGCGAGCACTCAGTGACCTCTGAATCAACTGCGCCGCCGCTCCCAAACCACGCTCCACAGCCAATCGGGGCAAGGGATCCCGCACCGCTCCGCCTCCGGTGCCAGCACGCGAAACCTGTCCCACTGTGAACGAGAAAGAGAATCAGCGACAGAGTTGACAACACCTGGAACATGTACAGCAACAAACTGCGCATTCAACAACAATCCCCGCAGAACCAAATGACGAAGCAAGCGCAAAACCGGCGGAGAACTAGAAGTCTGATTATTAATCGCATGGACCACCCCCATATTGTCACAACGAAAACGGACCCTCCTATCCCTCAGCCGATCCCCCCAAATTTCCGTTGCCACCACAATAGGAAACAGCTCCAACACAACTAGATTAGCCACCAAACCCGCCGCACGCCAAGAATCCGGCCACCCCGCCGCACTCCACTCCCCCTGAAAAAATGCCCCATAACCTACCGAACCCGCTGCATCGGTAAACAATTCCAACTCAGCATCATCAACCACCTCCGCCATCCACATGGACCTGCCGTTGTAAACCGACAAAAAGGAATCCCACACTTCCAAGTCTGTACGCACCTCCCCAGACAACCTAACATAGTGATGCGGAACCGTCACCCCCGCCGTGGCCAAGGACAAACGTCTACAAAAAACCCTACCCATAGGTAAAATCCTACAGGCAAAATTCAATTTCCCCAACAACGACTGGACCTCCTTCAAAGGTGCCCTCTTACAACGCCGACACTGCTGCACACACTGCCTCAAATCCGCCAACTTATCCTCCGGCAAGCGACACTCCATACGATCCGAATCAATCACTATACCCAAAAACTTCACCACCGTGGACGGTCCCTCCGTCTTATCAGGAGCTAACGGGACCCCAAAACGCTGCGCTACCGCCTCCATAGTATGCAACAACACCGAACAAATCCGAGAGCCCCTGGGCCCCAAAAAAAGAAAGTCGTCAAGGTAATGCAGCACAGAGGACCAGCCGGCCTCCTGGCACACCACCCATTCCAAAAAACAACTAAAAGCCTCAAAATACGCACATGAAATCGAACAGCCCATTGGTAAACAACAATCAACATAATACTGACCCTCCCAACAAATTCCTAATAAATGAAAACTACCCGGATGGACCGGCAACAAACGGAACGCCGATTCCACATCCGTCTTGGCCAATAATGCCCCTTGTCCAAACTTCCGAACCCACCGCACCGCTGCATCAAAAGAGGTATATGTCACCGCACACACACCCTCCTCAATCCCATCATTAACCGAAGCCCCAGCCGGGTAAGACAAATGATGTATCAATCTGAACTTGCCCGGCTCCTTTTTAGGAACCAGGCCTAGCGGTGAAACCACCAAATCCGCCAATTGCGGGTCCGGAAAAGGACCCGCCATCCTGCCCAACGCCACCTCACTTTGCAGCTTAGCCGTGACCACCTGAGGATGACCATAAGCCGAAACCAAATTGCGCCCCCCAACCCCCTGCGCAACTGCCGAACTGGGAATCACAAAACCCAAACTAAAACCTCCAACAAAACCGCCGCCGACCTATTTGGGTACTGTCTTAAAAACGGCCGCATCACGTTCACCCTCACTGGAGTCGCCCCGGGACGCTGAAGCCTCAGCTCCCTTTCCTTTCCCACGCTTAAAACATCGGGAGAAACTGTGAGCCCCCCCCACACCCCGAACATTCATGCTTAAATTTACAATCTGAGAGGAAGCGGCAATGCCCTTCATTATACTGCCAACAGCAGCCCCGACGCGAACCGGCGACTGTCCGGCCGCTGAGAAACCGCCGGCCGCCCCCTGAAAGGGCTGAGACCCCCCACGAGGAGCGGCCATAAGTCGCATCCATAAACTTATGTCCTTATGATCCCACCTCAAGGAAGCCCGGACCGCCTTGCGCTGACGAAAATGCTCGTCATAACGCAGCCACGCCACTCCCCCATACACCCGGTATGCCTCACCAATAGAATCAAAATAACAAAAAAGCGCCGAACAATGTTCTGGTGCCTTCTCCCCAATAACACTCGCCAGGATAGAAAAGGCCTGCATCCAATTAGTAAACGTGCGAGGTATCAGCCGATACCGCCGTTTCTCCTCCTCCTCCTCCTTCTTACTCTCCTCCGGCTTCTTCCTATCTAAATTAAATTTTTCCAACGGAAGCAAGGAGAAGATCTCGACATATTCGTCCTTCCAGATCTTCTCCTTCACTTCCGGTTTCAAGTGAG